>NC_037677.1:62356788-62568157 GCF_003255815.1 Theropithecus gelada
TGTCTGTAATTCCAGCTACTCAGGAGGCTGAGGCATAAGAATCGCTTGAAGCTGGGAGGCAGAGGTTGCAGTGAGCCAAGATCACGCCACTGCACTCCAGCCTGGGTGACAGAGCAAGACTCTGTCTCAAAAAACATATATTATATGTTATATATATACATATAAATATGTATATATATACTGGTGATACATTTTAATCGGGGCCACAGTGCTCAACCAGGTAATCACAGTACAGGGTGATCAGTGCTGTGGTTGGGTGAAGCAGAGGCCGTGCAGGGCCGTGTAGGGGCTGAGGTCCTCTGAGCCCCTAAGGTTGAGCTGAAGGGCTGCCCTGAGGCAAGACCTCAGAGCCTCCAGCCTCCCACCCCTGCCCCAATATGCTCACAGGCAGGGGTCCCCTCCCCAGCCCCCACAGACAGCATCCCGGCATTCCAGATTTTCATATAAATATCCTTTTTTCAATAAAGGAAGCTATCAAATGTTTAACTAAATGTGATTCAATTTTTATCTTTGTGAGATTTTTCTTATAAATCATTCACAAACCTGAAGCCCCTTGTTGAATGATGTGCTTTCGCTTTTGGTTTGAAAAATAGGGGTTTCAACCCTGGAACACTCACTTGCATTTCTTCACTCAGCTTTTACGCCCCGTTCATGTCCACACTGTCCACCCCAAACCCAGCATCTGTCTCCAGCACATAAGACACCCCATGCCCCAACCTAGGCAACCTTCTCCAACAAACCTGCAGGCAAGTACCCCCCACACGGTCCACATTCAACCAAACTCAAGACACACACACACACACACACACACACACACACACTTCTTTTTCACACATCTGTTTGCATGGAGTACACCTTCCCACCTCCTGCCAAGCACCGGTGACTAACTCCCCGGATCAACACCCAGAAAGAGCCACACCTAGGGAGCCGACAAGGCCACCTGAGTGAGGACTGACTCAGTGAGATGCTTGGTAAGATGTTCTTACTGTCACCATAGCAACGCTGGCGCTTGCTGGGATGCTGCTAGGCTTGAGCAGGGGCAGGAGATGAGCCCTGCGCCCTAAGCTAGAAAGGCCGAGGGCGTGTCTCATTCAAAGATTCATTGATTTTTTTATTCACGCATTCCTTCAAGTTCATATTGAGCACCTACTGTGTGCAAGGTGTTGGAGAATCAGGAAAGAAAAGCAGGCAAAGTTCATGCCTTCAGTCTCATATGAATCGTCTGTGAAGACAGACATTCATGATATAACCACACAATTGAAAGTGTAAGTACTTGCTGAGCTAAGGCCCCTGAAGAGAAGCAATTTGGAAAACAGAAATGATTAAGATTACACCCTTTGGAGACAGACTGCATGGGTTCAAATCATGGTTCTGCTACTCAATGGCTGTGTGACCTTGATCAAGTGACTTATATGTGGGCCTCAGTTTCTTGGTCTGTAAAATGGGGGTAATAATAGAACCCACCCCAGGCTGTCACTTTAAGGATTAAATAAGTTAATACAGTGCTGGGGACATAGGAAGCTCCGAACAAATGTTGGCTGCCTGTGCTTTACCAAGATGGTACCACCGTGGTCTCTCCCACCGCCCCAGCAGCCTGTGGCTACAGCTGTTTTCCCCGCAGTGACACTGAGCCAACCCCACACTTTTACCAGGACAACCTCACCACAGAGGGCTAGTGTTTATAGGCTGCCCTGGCCTGAGGCCGAGAACAAAACCCTCAGGCCCACAGGGCCCTGAACCCAGAGCTCTGGCCTCTGCTCCCTGCTCATTCAGGATGGTGGGTGCAGAGAACTCCACTTCCCTGCCTCACTGCCCTCCCTTCTTCCCACACTTCCACATCCTCCCCTCCACAGGCGCTGTGGGCTTGGCAGCCACACATGCAAGTTTCTCTGCTCTCCTGGAAACTAATACCTCCGTGTCGGCCTTCTGGTCTCCCAGACATTCTTTATCCAAGTCCCATGGGGGGCTGGGGGGCTGGGGGCGCTCACCAGGGATGCCTTTCATCTGTTCAGCCCCACTGCTGAGCAGAAGGGCAGCTGCTTTCCCCGGGCGGACAGGTGCTGTCCTGAGTTCCGGGGTGGGGGTGTATCTGGTAGGGGAGGGGTTTTGGAGGTGCGGTGGGGGTTGCACTTTTACCACTGTAAGGATTCTGGGAACTAGTGATTCAAAGTGATCACAAAAGAAAAAAGCAGGTCATTACTGGCCCTGTTGGTTTTCCTGGGGGCAACCACCTCCTCTAGGAGCTCCAGGAATCAAGACCTTTTCAGATTTGCAAGAGAGAGGCTGGGAGGAATGAATCATGTGTGAAAGGCTGCTGGGCGGGGGTGGGGGGTGGGGGTGGGGATTGCAGTCTTCATTCTCCTATTTATTAAAAAGTAGTAGCCACTACTTATCAAACACCATGTACCAGGCACTGAGCTAAGCTGTTTGCACAATCACATCACCTATTCGTTGCAACCACCTTATAAGAAGATATCCCATCTTTTGTGTGAGGAAGCAGGCTCAGAGATGTTCAATAACTTGCCTAAGGTCACATGGCCAGCAAGTGACCAGCTTGGACTTAGATTTACATTTCTCTTTTTCTACCTGCAAGCATTCGCTTTCCACACATTTGTGCACATTCTGTGCCCGGGCCTGTGCTATGGGGCAAGGAAACAGGATGAGGCAAATAAGAGATCATCATCCTTCATAGAGTGCAGTGTCAACAAAGTGACTTCTTCCCCAAGAGGGAGTCCTAGGGCTGGGCACAGTGGCTCATACCTGTAATCCCAGCACATTGGGAGGCCGAGGTGGACGCATTACTTGAGGTCAGGAGTTCAAGAACAGTGTGGCCAACACAGTGAAACCCCATCTCTACTACAAATACAAACATTAGCCAGGTGTGGTGGCAGGTGCCTATAATCCAAGCACTCGGGAGGCTGAGGCAGG
Source organism: Theropithecus gelada (assembly GCF_003255815.1). Classification (NCBI taxonomy): domain Eukaryota; kingdom Metazoa; phylum Chordata; class Mammalia; order Primates; family Cercopithecidae; genus Theropithecus; species Theropithecus gelada. The sequence continues at coordinate 62,359,717 of NC_037677.1, forward strand.
AGAATTGTTTTAACCCGGGAGGCAGAGGTTGCAGTGAGCCAAGATCATGCCATTGTTCACTCCAGCCTGGGTGACAAAGTGAGACTCCATCACACACACACACGAGGGAGTCCTTACACATTCTGGAAAGTTCTAAATAAATTCCTCCATGGTAGAGTTTTACACGGCAGCAGAATGCCCATGTTGTGATGTCTTCCAGGTAGCTGGGGAGGTGGCCTACCACGGGGACTGGTGGGGGAAGGTAAGGCTAGAGACAAGAGCTGTCAGCACAATGGGCCGGCGACGTTTGTCAGACACTGGGGAAAAGAGCACCAGGCGAGGCTGGCCTTTATGGCAGATGTATAATTGGACGAGTATAAGCAGGAATATCTAGAAGGCAGTGAAGGAGACAGAGAGGCAATGGCCAGAGAGGTAGATGGGAGACCAGGCTAGTGCCGGGTGCCCAGAGTCAGGAAAGGAGGCAGTCCTGAGAAAGAGACGATCAGCAGGGTCAGATACAGCAGAGAGCTCAGGAAGAGGAAGGTCTGGCAAAGGCCACTGACTGCGTCTTCAGATGTCCCCAGAGTCAGACTTTAAGATACTGAGGGACGGTGGGGCAGGGATGTGGGGACAGTGAGTGCAGGTGCTCAGGTGCTGCTGCCCAGAGTTTGGTGTAAAAAACAAGGCAAAAGGCTGAGTGGCAGCTAGAGGGCACCGCAGAGTCAAGCAAAGGGCTTCTGCTGTTTTCCAGCTGGTCAAAGGGAGTGGGAGAGGGAGAGGGAAGTGGACTGGGAGGGGCTGCAGCAGGGGGTAGAAGGTCCGATGTGTGTGTGAGCGGGGGCAGCTCTCTCTCTTTGAGCCATGTGGGGCAGGGGAGCTTAGGCTCATCCCCCTATCTCTTTCTTCTTCCAGGCTGGAAGGCTACCCCGCTTCACGCACCCTGCTCCACCTGCAGCATCGCCCCTCCTGCCTGCTGCCAAATCTCATCATTCCCACATCTTGTCCCCTTGTTATCTCATCGGCAGCATCTTGACCCACAGCGGAGCTGGGTCTGGGCGAAAAGCAGTTTAGTGAGTGGCCGGTGGTGCGTGCGGGAACACAGGCTGATGACTTTCAATTGCTTTGTCTGCTCCGCTGGGCTAACAGCCCCTGCGTCCTGCCTCTGCTCTCCTGCACTCAGAGTTAAAGGAAAACCCAAGGCTTCCTACTCAGCCTGGGAACTGCTCTTTCTGAAGGTCCAGTATCACCTGCTATAGGAAGCCCACCCGTATGTCTCGCCTGGAGGCTCTGCCACCTCTGGCTCCTCTGAGCCCTTGAGTGCCGGGCTCAAAACTCATGAGGCAGCTGCCTTGTGCGGTGGAGCCTCTTTAATTGTCATGCCTGGAGACCAGCGTGGCCTTGAGGATAAGGGCCGGGGTCTCAGGCTGCCATGTCTGGCAGTCCCCAGAACAGCGCTCATTATGTATTTGTTGGATGGCCTGAAGTTTCTCTTCCTCCCTCTGCAGCAATTCCAAAGGGTCAACCAGTATGTAAGAGGCAGCGGCATACTTGGGGCCTAGTCCTGTATTGGGGCTGCAGGGGAGAGAAGAGAAGAAAAAAGCCATGGCTTATGAGGAGCTCGGGATCTTAGGAGCTGGGCATAAGCAGCCATCTCTTTAAACGGCAGTGTCTGAATGGAGGTGGGAGGCTGGATGAGATTGACCTGTGCGGCCCTCATCCCCACTGTGGCCTCTGTCTTGGTCACCTGGTCCTGCCCAGGTCCAGCGTCAGGGACCTTACCCGGGGAAGGGAGCAGAACCGGCATTTGCTTCCATTCCTTCCAATGGTCTCTCTTCTAGTCATGGTCTGTGCCTGGAGTCTATTACGTCAACACCCTGGTGAAGACCGCCTACTGAGCATGAACTTGCAGGGTGTGAAAAAGATCTAGGTTCCAACAACAGCTCCACCACTTACCAGTTGTGAGACCTCCTGCAAACCACTCATTCCTTTGGGCCAAATTCCCCGTCTGTAAAGTGTGGATAACAGCTCCCACCTCACCAGGCTGTGTGAGCATCAGGTGAGATCATGTACATAAGGCACTTATTGTGGTGCCTGACACGTAGTAGGTGGACACTTTGGTTTCTTCTTTCCTGCCACGCCTTTTTCCTTTTTTTTCTTTTCTTTTCTTTCTTTCCTTTTGTTTTGAGACAGAGTCTTGTTCTGTCACCCAGGCTGGAGTGTAGTGGCTTGATCACAGTTCACTGCAGCCTTAACCTCTCCAGCTCAAGCGATCCTCTCACCTCAGCCTCCCTCGTAGCTGGGACTGCAGGTGCACACCACTGCGCTCAGCTAATTTTTGTATTTTTTGTAGAGACAGGATTTCACCATGTTGCCCAGGCTGGTCTTGAGCCCCTGGGCTCAAGCAATCCTCTGACCTCGGCCTCCCAAAGTGCTGGGATTACAGGTGTGAGCCACCACACCTGGCCACGCCTGTTTTTGGAATAGTAGAATCAGAGCAAGCTGGTCCCAGCTGTGGCCCCTCTCACCCAGTTGTGAGGGGCAGGTCCTACAATGGCCAGCATGGACTGAGTTCTGAGTTCTTACCTTGTGCGGGGCACTGCGCAAAGTGTTTTGTATGCATGTCTCATTCAGTCTCACAAAACTCGAGACAGACACACTATCCCCATCTCACAGAGGAGGAAACTGAGGCACAGAGAGGTTAAAAATAACCTGCACTCGATCATCCAGGCAGTGAGAGGTGGAGCAAGGAATTAAACTCAGCTTCCAGGAAGCTAAATAGTTCATGTCCCATTCAGAGGCCCTGGCCCTTCCTGTCTCCCCTGCCACATGTAGCCCATTAAGCAGTTGCATGTGGGCAGCCTAAGCCCCTGGGACCCTGGCACAGGCTGGCCTGCAGGCCCTTTGCTATCCAGTGGAGCCATATCATTTTGACTGGTATACAGTTGTATCACTGTATAATGAAAACTGGGAGCCAGTATGAGATATGGGCTTTGAGCAAGACATCTTATGAATTAAAAATTGTTACTTAGCTGCCTGATGACAAAAGGGGCCTGCATCCTGGTTGGCATCTGGGCTGGGCTGCATTCAACAGCCACACGATCAACATATGGCAACCAGCGGTGTGGGTTACCTCGGCTTTCAACCAGGAGAGGGGACCAGCCGAGAGTCTGCTGCTGCATAAGGATTCTGGGTCAGGCGGGGTGGGGGAAGACTGCCCCTCCCCAAAGCTTCCCAAGCTGGCTGGAGCCTCTTCCTGCAGATCCGCTCTGTGTGCATTCAGGCCTCCACTCAAATGTCATTCCTCGGATTCCTCTCCAGTTACCCCTACCTTCCCACCCTCACCCCTGTCACTCTCTCTCCACTATCCTCTTTTATTTATTTCAAAGCACTTCTACTTTCTGAACCTCTCTTCCATCTGTTTATGTGTTTCTTATGGTCTGTTTCTCCCTACTGGAATGTAAGCCCCAGGAGGGCAGGACTGGTTTCCCCAAGTGCCCAGCAGATGCCTAGCAGGTGACCAATCAATGTTTTCTGAATGGATGAATGGGCCACAGCAGGACTGTCTGAGGGCCACTCTGAGGCTGGTCCAAAAGGCTACGGAGCAGAGCAATACTGGGGTGACTCCTGATGTCACACATCCTAAAGACGCCACAGCTGCACTAGCGCCCATGAGGAGGGACCAGCCAATTAGCAATTCCAGTTGGGGCTGTAGTACCCTCCTGATGCAGCCATAGTGATATGTTTGTTTCAGCTGAGCCGTCTCAGTTAATTACAGTTATTACTGTCCAGTCAGGGCGAGACAACCTTCCAGTCCCTCAAGTAGGTGTGAACTGCAGTCTGCTTGTCTTACAGGCATTTTACACAACAACAGTTTTTATCAAGCTCACTTAAACCAACAAATGATACCTCTCCTAATAAGGCTACACACTGGACCCTGATTAATTTGCTAATAACTGGCTCCAATTTATGAAGCATTAACTCAAGTGGCCAAAGATAGTGAAATCTATCATGCCAGTTTGCTAAGGGTCAAGCCACACTCTTCCACTCACAGCAATGCTCTGTGCATGGCTCCCTGTAAAATGGAAAGCCTCAGAGAGGCGGTCCCTGGTCCTCTGAGGATGTTTTGATGGGGACCAGAAAGACATCACCAGGGACTATGGCTGAAATAAGAACCTATTTCCTGAAAAACCTTTACACTGCCATGGAGAGAATTTCTTCAAAGGGAATAATCATGGATGTGTCCATACATGCAGCCACCAGGATGTTCACCATAGTGCTGTTTAGTAAGAAAAACTGGAGATAACCTACATGTCCAACAATAGGGGATTCGTTAAATAAGTTATGATATGAAATCAGCAAGCCACTAAAACGTTGCAGAAGAGATGCTTTAACTTGAAAAAATAGATGTGTTTATGACGTGTTTGAAAAAGGGACAGTGATAGCACAGTTCCATAAGATAATTTTTTTGGCTTAAAAAATGTGTGCATAGAAAAAAGGAATAAAATGTTAGCAAAATGTGAACACAGATTGTCTGAGTGATAGTGCTAGGACAGAGGTTTTCAGACTCAGCACTGTGGCATTTGGGGCTGGATAATTCTTTGTTGTGGGAGACGGTCCTGTGCATTGTGAGTTGTTCAGCAGCACCCCTGGCCTCTACGCACTAGATGCTGGTAGCACTTTCCCCGAGATGTGACAACCAAAAGCATCTCCAGACATTGCCAAATGTCTCCTGAGAGGCAAAGTCGCCCCAATGAAGAACCATTGCTCCAGTCATCTCAACCTTCTCTTTTGATTGATCTGCATTACATTTGTTGTCTTTCTTTTTTTAAAAAAATGTCAATACAAGTTCCTTTAAAATTAATCCCCAAAGTTCTACAACTTCCTAGTGGTGACAGTTGCACAGCACTGTGAATGTAATTAATGCCGCGGAACTGCACACTTTAAAACGGTAAATTTTATGTTATTTATATTTTACTGCACCAAAAACAAAAACAAAAAACAAAAAAAAAACACACCCAACGTTTGATGGTGTGTGTCTTTGTGTTCCAACTTGGTGCTAGATGCAGGCTGCTTTGTGAACTGATTCATTTTAATGTGCAATTCTTCCTCTCCCTGGGTTACCACCATTACTAACAACAATTCACCGGATTTAATCTCCCTGAGGGCAGTGGCCTTTCCCGCCTTGGTCTAGCCACATGAGCCGGGATGAAGGAAGGAGTCCGCTCACAGACGAGCTGCGAGGCACTGAAAGGTGAGGCCTCTGCTTCCAAGCAGCATCTAATCTAGATGAGGAAACAGGACCTATGCCAAAAAGGGGCCCTGTCCTGCTGAGGGCGGCTTGCCAGGCCCCAGAAGATTCCGTGGGAGGCTGGAGGAGGAGGAACTCCTTCAGCTGGGCCTTGGAGGGCAGTGCGGGGGTCAGTATGGAGGAAGAGGGCACTCCTGCTGGGGAGACTGGCCTGAGCAAAAGGGTGGAGGTGGGACCACGGCTTCCCAGGTGGGGAGCCAGCAGGAGGAGCAGAGAATTCACAGGAGGCCGTCAGGAGAGGCTGATGCCCAGAGGAGGAAGCAGTTTGGATTTTTGTCTGGCTTTGAAGAGTTCCTGCGCAGGTGGGCTGGAGGCAGGAAAGCCTGCTGGTGACGAGGGCATGGACTGGGTGATGGTAGTGAGAAAAGGGACAATGACAACGGCTGACATTTCTTGTGGGCCCGCTGCATGGCAGGCGAGGTGCTCAGTACTTCATGTGCGTTGGTCAGTTACTCCTCAAGGCCTCCCTCTATAAGAGCATCATCATTATTATTCCACTCTTTGCTTTTACATTTTTTTTTTTAATTTTTTGTATTTTTGGAGACAGAATGTCACTCTGTCACCCAGCCTGGAGTGCAGTGGCACAATCAGCTCATTGCAGTCTCAAACTTCTAGGCTCAAGGGATCCTCCTGCCTCAGCCTCGCATGTTGCTTAGATTACAGGTATGAGCCTCCATGCCTGGTCTCCCATTATTATTGTTATTCCCATTTTACAGGTGAGAAAACAGAGGCACAGAGAGATTAAATGATTTGCCTGAAGTCACAACACTGGTCAGTGGCAGAGCCAGGATTCCAGGCCAGCCTGTCTGCCTCTAGAGACTACAGGCTTAGTCCACACAGCTGCCTGCCCCTGAGAGATGGGGAAGATGCGTGCTTCTGCCTGTCGACCAAGTGCTTTACATGTTTGTTCGCATGCACAGTCTCACTGGATCCTCAAAATACCCTGTGAAGCCAGTACTGCTACCTATTTATCAGATGAGGAAACTGAGGCACTGTCAGGTGAAGTGACATGTCCAAGGATACATGGTTACTGAGTGACCATGCTGGGACTAGAACCTGGGTCTTTTGGGTCTCACATAGCCCTCACGGCTGCCATGGGCCTTGTCTCTCCTGTGTGGGACTGGTGCTCCCTCAGCCCTGGGGCCCGGAGTCTGGCCAGGAGGAGAGCAAGGTGAGGAAAAGGAGAGCAGGAAAAGGAGTCCCCCGCTGCTGCCTGCTTGGCACCTGGTTACCTCCAGGGCCTGGGTAGGTGGGCCCAAACACCCGTGCTTCCCCTCAACTGGGGTCTCTCCTTGGGCCAAGAGTGGGAGCCAAGGTGCCCCAGGTCCCCCAGCCTGTGCCTCCTAGAGGGCTGTCTGTTCTGCCTGTCACTGGGCAGGGCCCATATAACTCACCCGAGGCTTGGCACTCAAAAGAGGTCAGGGCTCCGGGAGATTTACAGCCCCGATAAAGCCATCTCAGTCTGCGCCTAAGCAGCGTTTGATATTTGATGATCTGAAAGGCCTTGTCCTGGGGAGGGAGGGCGAAGGGGGAAGGAATGGGGGAGACACTTAAGAAAACAAAGAGGACGGTGATCAGATGCCCAAGGAGAAGAAGGCTCATGGCAGGAGGAGGGGGCACATGCTGTCTATCATCCTGGTCATGTTGTCACCCCCTTCTCTGGCTCCAATCCAGCAACAGGACATGGGAAAGACGGGCCCAGGGATGGAGCTTCTCGGGAAGTGGGGACACCAGAGACCACCTATGTACCACTGGGCCTGTCCATACCAGGCATGGGGTGGGTCATAACCCCAGGGAGCCCACCGTCTAATGGGGAAGATTGGTCACCTTCGGGGAAGGACAAGGCACATGTATGAAGAAGCCAACTGAAGAGCTAATAAAGGAGTGGATGTGAATTTAAGAGACTGGTTTCATCATTTCGGGCTTGTGGACATTCTGAGATTCAGTTTCCTCTTTGGAGGTGAGAATACCTCCCCGGCTCACAGGGCTGTTTAGAGGTTCAGCGAGATAAGGAATCTGAAGATGCTTTACAAACTGTAAAGTGCTGAGCCCATGTCAGGATGCATCAAAGATGGTGAACTGGGTGCCTGGGGCAGGTGGAGCTGTGCAGTGTCACAGACTGGATGACGTTAAGCAGGAAAGACCGGCAGAGCGGGGCAGGGTGGGGTGCAATGGCAGTGACGGGTGCACCCTGAAGTTTGTGGGACAAAGAGGCTTGGTGCCCCTGAACCTTCCCTTCAAATCCTACTGCCCAGGGTCCAGCCTCCCCCTCCAACTGCCATCTGTTCAGTCCTTTGTCTCACATCACTGAGATCATGTGGAAGCAGTGTGGGCCTCAGATGGTACTGAGTTCAAATCCTAGCTCCAATATTTCTAGCTACATGGCCTTGGGCAAGTGACTTCACCTTTGAGCTTCAGTTTCCTCACTTGCCAAATAGGGACACTGACAGACTCTGCCTCTTGGGGCTTCTGGGAGAACAGAGCTGGCACAGAGTGGCTCTCACTGATTCTCCGAGTCCTCTCCATCTTCCCTGCCACCTTTCCTCCATGAACGCTAATCCCGACAGTGCCACGGCTGCCCCCACCCTCCCGCCCCAAGTGCTGTAAGTTCCATAGTGAATGACTTTCAAATCTGTGGAAGGAGAACCCATCACACACACCTTGAGCCGGGTAATTTATGAATCAAATTGTGCTCCGTCAGGACTCTGCAGCCCAGAAATAGATGTGGTCGGACGAGGTTCAGGGAGCCAGCCTCAGACACAGTTATCTTCATAGAAACTGGCCACCAGCTGGTAGAACCAGCCCCGATGATCGACCTTGAGGGGTCCCCTAGGGGCTGCAGAGCCCCCCCTCAGCCCAGGCCCTGCTCCAACGCCTGAAGAGAGAACAGAGATGTGCCTGGGGCTGAGAAGACAGCTGTGACCCTGGGCCAGTCACTTCACTTCTCTGGGCCTCAGAGTTCTCCCCTGTTTAAAAAAGAGGGAGCTTTTCTATGGCAGTGGTTTTTCAAATGACTTTGTTTCCGTAGCAGATTCTTTTATCAGACAAAATTTCACACAGAGCTCCAGTATAGAAAACAGCCAAAAACAGAGCTAGCTGCCCCGGCTGAAGCAGATGATGGGGTGTGGAGTACAGCACCCCCAGCACCCCCTTACCCTCCAAGGGGTTCTGAGGGATGGGGTTCAGAGTCTGGTGATTCAGGGAATTTGGAGATTCCCAGGACGTTTTCAGTTTTAAGATGCCATGGGAGATCTGATCTTTTTGAAAGGGGCAGATATTGCAGTGGCCAGGACCAGGGTTCAAATCTCAGCATTACTTCTCACTAGCTGTGTGACCGTGGGCAAGTTATCTACCCTCTCTGGGCTTTCATTTCTTTAACCATAAAAAGGGGAGAAGTAATTCTTATCTTATAGGACTGATGTGAGGATATAAGCCTACTTAGTTCAGCACAGTGTCCAGCACATCACAAATGCTCAACAAACGTTAGATCTCATTGATAGTAAACTGAGGATAGAGGTGAAAAAGTCATAAGACTTGTAAGTGGTCACACCGAGATTTGAACCCATGGCCTTTAATGCCAATGCCTATATTCTTTCTCCTACTCCTCCCTAGAAACAATGCTTCTAGAAGGCTCTATCAGAAAGGCTGCAGACTGTGCCAGGCCCAGTTTCCTAACGTTGGAGGGTTTTCCAGTATTTGGTCAGTGACTCAGAGTGTAACATCAAAGCAGATGTTTCTGGTCAGGGAATGACTGAAGGAAAAAAACTACAAATTTGGTTAAGCACAAACCCACTCAGCAATGTGGAAAACATCAAACATCTTGGGTTGTACAGAGTATGAGTCAGAGTCATCATGTTTATGAGAAAAGATGGCAAATTTGTCCTACAGAGTCAGAGCCCCCAGTCTGAAACAGAAAGGGTTTCTCCAGGACCTCTGATACCATAGGGTATAGGTAAGGCCAACTTTTAGAAGTTCTGTCGTCTGCTGGGCGTGGTGGCTCATACCTGTAACCCCAGCACTTTGGGAGGCCAAGGTGTGTGGATCACAAGGTCAGGAGATCGAGACTATTGTGGCTAACACGGTGAAATCCCGTCTCTACTAAAAATACAAAAAATTAGCCGGGTGTGGTGGTGCGCATCCGTAGTCCCAGCTATTCAGGAGGCTGAGGCAGGAGAATCGCTTGAACCCGGGAGGCAGAGGTTGCAATGAGCCTAGATCATGCCACTGCACTCCAGCCTGGTGACAGAGCAACACTCTGTCTCAAAAAAAAAAAAAAAAAAAAATTCTGTGGTCAAATAAATCTGGGAAATGCTCAAGAGACATCTTCACTGCAAGACTTGTCAGAGCCTTTAATGTGCTCATGGGCGTTATGACCTGCCAGCACAAGGATATTGTGATGTGGTGTCTCTCTAACTTATTTGACCACAGAGCCCTTTTTGCAAAGCTTATCTCCTGAAGTGTCAGTGGGCCAACCCACTGAAGAAATTGAAGGTGTGGCCGGGTACGGTGGCTCATGCCTGTAATCCCAGCACTTTGGGAGGCCAAGGCGGGTGGATCACCTGAGGTCAGGAGTTTGAGACCAGCCTGGCCAACATGGTAAAACCCTGTCTCTACTAAAAGTACAGAATTAGCTGGGCATGGTGGCACACACCTGTAATTTCAGCTACTTGGGAGGCTGAGGCAGTAGATTCGCTTGAACCTGGGAGGTGGAGGTTGCAGTGAGCTGAGATTGCACAATTGCACTCCAGCCTGGGCAACAAGAGTGAAACTTTGTCTCACCAAAAAAAAAAAAAAAAAGAAAGACAAAAAAGAAAAAAAAAGAAATTGAAGGTGTAAATGGGGCTGTTCCCACAGTTTCCCTCCAGTGGAGTCTGAGCATAGAAGTTAGATGTGTCAAGTGTCAGAGGTGGAAAATGGAAAGATGCTTAAAGCCTAATAGGTTCCAACTTTTCCTTCAACCCCTGGAGAATTGACAATCAGAGACGAGAAGTAACTTGGTCAACAACACACAGCAAGTTAGAAGCAGAACTGGCACCAGATGGGTGGACCAGAAGTCTGGCTCAAGTCTGGGCTCCTGTCCAGGCCACAGGTCATATGTGGCTCTCTGGTCTGCTCTGAGCTTTGGGGACCACACATAAAAGTTTTACTATGGAAAGTTTCAAACAAACACAAATGTAGAGACAAGAGCACAATGAAGCTCTCGGTACCGTCACCCAGATGCAACAATCATCAAAATTTTGCCAATCTTATCTTAAAATCACTGCCCCCCCTCAACACTACCAATTTTTCATGGTGTTATCAGAGCAAATTCCAGTTCATCTTTAAATACTGCATGCATCTCTCATGAGGACTTTCAAAAATGCAACAAAACATGCTATTTTCACCCTAAGCAAAATAAATGATTCCTCAATGTCACCTAAGACACAGTTCACATTCAAGTCAGGGACGCCATTTTTGAAGCCAACATCAGGATCAGAGGTTTTTACCTTTTCTACTCAGTGCTGTAAGAACAGGCCTCTGAGATGATTGAAATCAAAGAAAATGTGCCTTCAACAATAGCTGCAATGTTTCATTTCTTAAACGAGAACAAAAAGAAGAGCAAAAAAGATCCAAAGCAATTATGGCAAAATGTCAACAAATGTTATCAGGGTGGTGAATACATGGGGGTGTGCTGTGTTGGTTTCTGTACTTTTCTAAATATTTAGTATTTCGCATTTGCCAGTGAACTTGGCCCTGCTTCTCTGACAAAGGCCAGGGGTCCTGGGCTGGGATGTGGGGTGGAGTATGGGGTGGGGTGGGTGGTTGGCCATTTCATCCCAGCAGCCTGCCTCCAGAATGCCCTCATCCTCCCAGCTAGAGGCTCAGCCCCAGATGTCACATTATGTCCCAAGCCCTTGGCCAAGTGCCCCACACCAAATAGGCGTTCAGAGAATGCTTGATGAATGAGCCCAGCCAGATAGGGAGGGATGTCCCAAGACGCTCCCATCCCTTGGCTCACACAGGCAGAAACTTTTGCTGAGCAAGCGAGAAACAAGAAAAAGAGAGATGTCCTTGCCTTTTCGACCAGGGAGGAGGCTCCACAACCCAAATCTTTCCAAAGCCTCTGACTGCTTTTTAGAAAAAGAGAAGTCACAGGAGCGACTTTTGGGTCTTTCCCACTGGGCCACCCTACAGATGCATGGCCTGGTGTCCTTCTTAGTTACACAGGTTCCTGGCCCTGCCTCCTTCCCCATCAGCTGGTCTGGGCTACTGACCCCTAGTCTCTTGGCAGGACGGAATGCAGGCTCTCTGGGAAGCACCCCAAAGCAGTGGACACCCTATAGCACCCCCACTCCAAGCTCTGGGTATAGACCCTCCTGGAGGGGGACCAGGACAAACGGTCCTGCTGGAGACAGATGGCGTCACTTGGGGTATTTGCAAGCTTGAGACTCAGCACTCAGAGAAAAGATGAAGTAAACTCTTTGCTTGTGGAGGAAACTCCTGGCACTTCCCCTAGCACCAAGCAGAGCCTCAGAGCCCAAACACTGTCCCTAGCCTAGGCCAGAATGGAGGGCAGCCTTTGATCTTCAGCTCCCTCTGCCAACCTCTGCCCAGAGGTACTCACTCTCCCTCTCAGCACTAAACCCCAAGCAAGGCCAGCTGTGGCCTCCCCAGCCTACAGGCTCCCCTTGGAAGATGACTTATGGCTTTAATTACTGAGGGCCGGGTGGAGCCTCAGGAAGGAGCCAGCCCCACCATGCTTGGTCTCTATTGACATGGAGTTGCCAAGTTGGCAAAGCTGGTGCTGGTGCCTGCCTACACGTTGCCACGCCAACCCCTGCTCTCTGAGCTGTGCCCAGGCCCTCCCCTCCCTTCCCAGTTGCCCATAGCCTGGGCCCACCCTGCCTTTGAGGGTGGGGGCGGGGCGGGAGTGTGGATGCAGCAGAGTGTGTTGGAAGACAGGCTCTGAGGGTGACAGTTTTGTCTGTCTTGTTCATGGCTATATCTCCAGCAGTGAGTACGAGAGGTGCCTGATAAATATTTATGAATTATCAAATGAGCCCAAACACCTGTATTGCAAAGGGGGACAGTGGTAGCCATTAAACTGCCTAGCAAGCTAAAGGCAGAGCCAATGGACCAGAAGCAACTACCCTGACCCCCAGGGCCACGCCTCTCCTTCCTCACTGTTTGGTGGATGAGCTGCCAGGTCCTGCCAACCCCTACTGCCCTCCTGCACCGAAAGGAGCCTCCTTGGGAGGCAAGCTCCAAGGGCCACCATGGCAGGCTCTGAGGAGCCCCTGCCCCTGCCCTTGACAGCCCTGTACCTGTGGCAGCCCTGTGAGGTGGCGAGTGGGGAGGGAGAAGTAACGATGAGGACAGCTGGGGCAGAGTAGCCCCAAGAGCCGGGTGGGAAACAGTCCCTCTCTCATGATCTGGGCCTCTGCTTTCTCATCTGGGGCTTGGAAAGACTCGACTGGATGATATCCGGGTCCCTGTGGCCTGTGACAGGTGAGGTCCACGAAACCAGCCCCATGTTGGGAGAAAGACGGAGACCAGCAAGGGGACAGAGGAGGTGGCAATGCCTGCTCTGCTTCCCACCCTCCTGGCCCCAGGACTGCCGTCGGTTCCTGCCCAGGCCTGGGTTATCAATCTCCTTCCCCCTGGAGAACTCCCCTAAATGAAATTCCTATTGGCGTGGGGCCTATGATATAACAAGTCACTCGCTTTGCCTGGCAAATGAAAGATGATGAGGCAGAGTTCCCGGGACAGAGGCGATCTCCATAAATCTGCCAGAGTGTGCTGGGGATTACTTTGTGGGATTAATTATCTGTCCTTCAAATAAAGGCCTGACCTCAGCGGCCCAATGTCCCCAACCTGGGAGGGAGGGAGGGAGGGAGGGAGAGAGGGAGGGAGGAAGGTAGCACCGGGCGGCGGGGAGGTGGGGACCAGGGCTGGGAGGCAGGCCCTGGGGTGGGCTGGGCAAGGGGCATTGAGGAGTGCCAGTTCAGCACTTCACTCCCCCTGTAAGATCCAACATGCTCCCTCCTGCCCAACACGGCAAGTCCACCTGGCTTCCAGCACTTTCTGCAACTTGGCCCTTTGTGACCCATCCAACAACTTTGTGACAATTCCCATCTGCTTCTCACGCCCGTCCAACTCGTCATGACCTCAGCTCCTCTCCTGGTTACCCCTCATGCTGCCACACTGGAGGGAGAGGGGTCCTGGCGTGGAAGGGAAGGGTCAGTGTACAGTGGACTGAATAAAGGCTGGATCAGAGGCCAGCCAGTATCTATCACTTCACCAATCATATGGCCTTGAGTTTCCTGAGCTCCCCGAGCCTCAGTTTACCCATCTGTATGGTGGAAATAGTAGAGGCAGGGTCTGCACATGACAGGGTTGTCACGACCATCCAATGAGGAGGGTGGTCCCTGCGGACTTCAGACTCACGCAGACCTGGATTTGAATCCTGGCTCTGCCACTTCTTGGCCTAGCATGACCCTACATGTTATGTTACCTTTCTGAGCCTCAGTTTCTTCATCTGTGAAATGGGGATATTGATAGTGCTTGTTGTAAGTGTAAGATGCAACCTCCAGAGAGGGCCTTGCATGACATCCTTGTGTGGGATCCCACCGACATCCTAATAACGGCTGCAAAAAAGTGGGGTCCAAGGGGCTTGCTTTCTCTCGTACTGCAGGCCAGTCTCTCCCCACTGCTAAGGCGTGTGCCTCCCACCACCCCTGAGCAGAACCAGGCAGAAGGCACCACCCTTGGTGCCAGGGAAAATCAGTGCTAATCACAGAGGGGACTGACCAGAGCCAAGCCCCAATTAGCAGTTCTGAGTTACACGGACCATGGAGGAAAGTTGGTTGGTGCGGGCTTCAGTTTCCCTGGAGAGGTAAGAGACAAGGCTTTCATAGGAGGGACATTGGAGTCACATGGCCACCTCTGGCCTTGAAGTGGCTGGGATATGAGAGAAAGGCCTTGGATGTGGGTGTGGGTGGTTTGGTGCCAATTGCTGGCAGTGCCACGCACAACCTGGGCAGACCCAGGCAGGCCACATCGAGGCTGGGCCTACGTGTTCTCAGGGTACAGTAGGAGGCAATGCCTCCCGCAGAGTATTGTCTCGGCGGATAACAGGGGAAGGCAGGTGCTTGGGATGCCCCTCGGGAAAAGATGGCTCCTTTCTGGGTTGTGAGGGCCATGTGTTTGGGACCTGCAGATTCCCAGGGATTCAGTGGTTACCAAGGGGGAAAGGGAAAGAATGTCAAAGAGACAAATGCCTGTGAACCCCAGGCCAAGACACTGTCCTGGGCATGGGGTCCAGGGATGGTGGAGTGAACATGAACCTCCACATTAGAAATAGAATGGGGGTGACGAACCTGCTACCGTCAGTTAAGTAGATGATGCAAGGGGGTGGTCAGGGAAGGCTTCCTGGGGGAGGTGAGTGTGAAGATAAGTTTTTAAGGGAGGGGAGGGGACATATAGAAAGACAGATAGGATGGAAAAGAGGGGAACAGGCAGACTAATTAGAGAAATAGGATGCCAGAGGCTCCTCCCTGCTTTCCCCAAGTGGCCTTCTTTCCAGATGGTACAATGAAAGGCAGTCGTTTTCCCTAGGTGATGTCAATGAACTCGTGATCGATAGTAATTTACTCTGCACTTACTATATGCCAGGCACTGTGCTGTGCAATGCCTCATCGAGGTAGGTATTTTGAACTCTGTTTACAAAACTGATTTGTCAAGGCCCCACAGGCAGTTGGACTCAGAGCCAGGATTTAAACTTGGACCTATGTGATCCCAAGCCCTTGGCTGATATCTCAGTATATTAATGCCAGAGCCCTTTCTCAGGGCACATTCTGTCAGTAATTTTGCCCTATGGGTAAGATGGCCCATCACTCCAGGCTGGGCCAAGGCAGGGCCAGGGTCCATATTCCTCACTCTCATAGTGTGGTCAGAGCCTAGGTAAATGTTCTGGATCCTTGAGAAGCAAGTGAAAAAGGAGCACTAGGGATTTCCTGAGCATGGAGTGGGCAGGGGTGCGTGCAGGATTTAGTTAAAAGGGGAGTTTGCTTTTTCAGACATGTTGGGTGCAGCTTCACACCTCTGACCTATACCCACATCACTTCAGATCTGATTCCCCAAACTAGAGCCAAAACTGCCTGTGTTCAAATCCTGGCTCTGACAATTACAAGCTGAGTGGCCGCAGCTGGCAAGTTACCTAACCCCACTGAGCTGGGTCTCCTCATGTGTAGAGTGGGCACGATGATATCACATTCCTCATCAGGGTGCTGTGAGGAGTAAATGAGTTAACACCTGTGAGTTGCTTAAAGCAGGACCAGGCAATTATTCAATAAATATTAGCAAATGTTACAGTTGGGCTTCCTCTTCATCCTTCTCCCACCTTTTCTCTTCTCCAAAACAAGTACTTTGCAACATGTCTCTGCATAAGCCTGTATTCTTTAAGTCTGTATTCTTTTTTTTTTCTTTTTTTTTGGGCGGGGGACGGAGTCTGGCTCTGTCGCCCAGGCTGGAGTGCAGTGGCGCGATCTCTGCTCACTGCAAGCTCCACCTCCTGGGTTTGCACCGTTCCCCTGCCTCAGCCTCCTGAGTAGCTGGGACCACAGGTGCCTGCCACCATGCCTGGATAATTTTTTGTATTTTTAGTAGAGACGGGTTTTCACCGTGTTAGCCAGGATGGTCTTGATCTCCTGACCTCGTGATCTGCCGGCCTTGGCCTCCCAAAGTGCTGGGATTACAGGCATGAGCCACCGCGCCCGGTCAAGCCTGTATTCTTGTTCAGTATCTACTCTTACTGTTGTTTGCTTTCTTATTTTATCTTACAGAAATGCTATTATGTTATCCCTTTCTATATCTTTTATAAATTCTATTTCTTTTATAAATTCTCAATGATAGGTTTTAAATATTAATCTATCTTGCTGTATATATATCTATGAATTTGAACCATAAGAAATTGCTGACATTGAACCATTCTGATGTATAAAAATGGTGATTTTATGTGGTTCAACCTGATAGCATGTGGCTTTTAACTGATGCACAGTGTGTGGGGGTCAGCAAACTTTCTTTCAAAAGGTCATAGTGAATATTTCAAACTTTGCAGGTCGAGAGGCCAAATTGAGGACATTACGTTGATACTAGAAGGAAAACAGGCGTGGCTTGGTGGCTCACACCTATAATCCCAGCACTTTGGGAGGCCAAGGCGGGTGGATCACCTGAGGTCAAGAGTTTGAGACCAGCCTGAGCAACATGGGAAACCCCATCTCTACTAAAAAAAATACAAAAATTAGCTGGGCATGGTGGCACATGCCTGTAATCCCAGCTACTGGGGAGGCTGAGGCAGGAGAATTGCTTGAACCCGGGAGGCAGAAGTTGTGGTGAGCTGAGATCGCGCTGTTGCACTCCTGCCTGGGCAACAAGAGTGAAATTCTATCAAAAAAACCCACAAAAAACAAAAAACAAAAAAAGAAAGAAAGAAAGAAAACAAGTTTCCACAAACATTTTTGAGGAATTCAAAACATAATAATTGAGCACAATTTGTTATACTACAGTCCTGCTAATGAGAAGAATGGAACTTTTGTGGCGGGGGATAACATTTTGCTTAACTGGAGTTCACAGATCATGTTTACTACCCTCAGATCAACTGCAAAAATACTTAATCTTTCTTTCTTTTATCTCTTTTAGAGAAAAAGTCTCACTCTATTGCCCAGGCTGGAGTGCAATGGCATGATCATAGCTCACTGTAACCTCAAACTCCTGGGGTCAAGCAATCCTCCCAACCGCCCAGGTAGCTAGGACTACAAGCATGGGCTGCCCTACCCGTGGAGATGGGGCCTTACTCCATAGCCCAGGCTGGTCTCAACTCCTGGCCTCCGTGATCCACCTGCTTTGGCCTCCCAGAGCTTTGGGATTACAGGTGTGAGCCACTGCACCAGGCCTAAAGATAGTTATCTTTAAAACCCATTCCCAGCTCACAGGCTACACAAAAACAGGGAGGATGTGGCTCCTGTGTCGATGTGGGGTGTGAAGAGGTCGGTCACTGCAGTTACCATTTGCGTTTCCCTGATTTTTAGTCAGTTTCAGCATCTCTACGTGTGTCCACCTGTCATCGGGGTTTCCCACTCCATGAATATCCTTTGCTTATTTTTCTGTTGGATTTTCCAACTTTTTCCTCTTGGTCTGTAGGAATTCCTTATATATGCTAGCTATTAGTTCCTTGGTTTTAATTGTTGCAAAAATTTCCCTATATATCATTTGCTGTTAACAGTCTACATATTCTGATTGAATTGGAACTCCTTTGATGTAGAACAACTTTTCTTCTATGGCATGTGCTCCGGGGATGCTGAGAAGTCCTTTCCTACTACAAGGTCATGAAGATATACCCCCACATTTCCTTTTATGAGCTTTATATTCTACCTTTCACATTTAGGTCTTGAATCCATCTGGAGTCTACCTTGGTATACGGCGTATGGTAGGGATCTTGCTTTTTTTTTCCATGTGGTGAGCTAGTTTTCCCAACACCAGCTACTAAACAAGTCATCCTTTCCTCGGTGATTTGTGGTGCCACCTTTATCATACAAGTTCCCATATTTATATCTGGGTCTGGTTCTAAGAGCTCTATTCTGTCCCATCGGTCTGTCTATCTCTGAAAGTGTACTAGATGTATTTGGGGCCTGCCCCACGCATGGCCCCACCACCCTCTTCTGTACCAGCTGCCTAGGGGACAGCATTTCAGGCTGCCAGCTCCCTATGGCTTGCGGACACTGCTGTGGTGGTGAGCTGGACAATCTGACCTCTCTAGGAAACTCAGAATGGGGTAACTATAGTATAGAGGTGCTTGGCAGCTGAGACAGCAGCTGAAAGGGCATTTCAAGAGCAGCGCAAAAAAGAGGCAGTGGCCCAGGTGAGACTGTGAGGGAGCCAGTGGAGAGAGGCAGATGCTCAGAGAGGGCACGGATGCTGTGGTGGGCTGAAGAATGGCCATCAAAGGCACCCAGGTCAAAAACCCTGCAACCTCTGCATGTTACTTACATGGCAAAGGGGACTTTGCAGATATGGTTTGGTTAAAGATCTTGCAATGGGAGATTAGCATGGATTGTCTGGGTGGACCCTAAATATAATCACAAGGATCCTCATTAGAGGGAGGCAGGGGGAAATTTGACTACAGGAGAGGAGAGGGCAATGGCAACAGGGAAGAGGGGATCAGAATGATGCAGCCACAAGCCAAGGGATGCTGGCAGCCACGAGAAGAGGTGGAAGAGGCAAGGATGGGATTATCTCCTGGAGTTTCTAGAAGGAACTGGACCCGTTGACACCTTGATTTTAACCCCATAAGCCTCATTTCAGACTTCTGGCCTCTAGAACTGTAAGGGAATAAACTTCTGTTGTTTTAAGCCACTAAGTAAGTGGCATTTTATTATGGCAACTATAGGAAATGAGTACAGATGCTCTAGGAAAGGAGAAAACATCTGAGCTTTGTTCCTAGTTCCTGAGCCAGGAGACCCGATGCTGAGGAGCGTCAGCTCAGGATATCCATGGGAACCCCGAGCCTCACAGCAAGCCCCTTTTCCTGGGCTCCTGAGAGCTCTTGGGTCCTTGTAAACACAGATGCCCTGAAAGGAACAATCCACACTCCTTAGCTTGGCCCAAGACCCTTCAAATCATCTTCCATGTTTCCCTTTCTGCAGTCTGGTTTGTCTGTCCACTGTCCTTTAAATGTCCCTTGGTCCTCCCTCTAAGCCTCTGCTCATCTCAGCCTCTCCTGCTTGGGATGCTTTCCTCGCCACCTAACCAACCCACCCCTCAGTCCCAGCAGCAGTGCCAATAACATTGCCATGTGGGTGCTAGTGCACCCCATTTCCAAGGGCCATTCCATCCAACAGAGGGCTGGCATTTCCTGAGCGCCTGCCCTGGGCCAGGAGCTGTTCTGAGCCCTTCACATGCACTGAGGTGACTCTCAGAAGGAAAGTCACTCAAGGAAAGGCCCAAGTCAAGATGACTGGTCCATCAGCATTGCCTGATCGTCAGTCATGTGGATACCAGCCTCCCAATTTCTGCTATGTTTGTATGAAACTTCTATTGTTATTTGTTTAGTAGTTTTAATTTTTTTAAACATCATCCTAAAAAAAACTCTTGAAGGGTATCACACATGGAGAACCAGTTCATCAGCCATGTGTAGAGGGTGGCTGTAACATGGGGAAATGAGCCTGTGTGGTTTGCCTCCATGGTTAGCTGCATCAGCTCAACCTCTGAAGGCTCCAGCAGCTCTCCTTGTGTCCAGTGGGGACATGAGCCCAGTTGAAGAGGTGCTAAAGACAGGAGCACCCAACTGAACCCTTTCCTGGATAGAACTGACAGAAATGGAAATTCTGTAAGAGAATCAAGAAGGGAATAACGGTCTCTTTGTGTGATTCAATGTTATTTCACGCCTCACCCGTGCATCCCTTAAAATCATCCCTTGGGAGTATCTTCTTACATTTGGGGAACCAGCATTCGGCTGAAGCTGTTATCCTCGCCTCTGCCCCAGCTCTCAGCCCTTTCGGCCTCCTCTGATCTCCCCCAGGAACTCACCGACAGCACCAGCCACTCAGCAAATGCTGTGATGGAGGAGCGATTTCTCATACGTTTACCTCTGCAGCAAATCCTCAAGCTTCTCGGTGGCTTGGTTTTACATTTTCAGTTTCCATTATACAGTCTTGTCTGTCTCCTCAAGACCACCCCATGTGAAAGCTGGCACATTAAGACCTTGCCAACCATAGGCTGAGTCATGAATGATCAATTCCCCAGTCTCTAGAGACTTTTTTTTTTGGAGACTGTTGCCCAGGCCAGAGTGCTGTGGGGCCATCTTAGTTCACTGCAGCCTCAAACCCCTGGGCTCAGCCTCTGGAGTAGCTAGGACTACAGGCACACATCACCACACCCAGCTCCTACAGACTTCTACAGAGGACTGAAAGCATCCCAGGGACTCAAATCCTCATTTGCAAAGTGCTCCTTTCAATCTCAACTAAATTGCTTTTGCTGACATTTGGGACTACCACTGTCATTATGAAGAAAAACTAGTCACCAGCCCCTTTAAAATAACGCTTGGTCTGCCGGTCATCGTTGTGAGGTGCCCTTCAGCATCTGCCTTTACGGATTCCAAAGTGCTTCAATGATGTGATCCCACAAGTGAGGGCGGGGGAATCCTCACGCACTAGCAGTGGAAGGGGGTAGGAGAGGCAGTGAGCTAGAAAGCAGAAGCAGCCCAATTCCACCCACCTCACCCCCATAAAGAAACGCCTTCAAGTGGTGGGTAGGGGTAAGGCTGGGATGGGAGAACAGCCCGACAGAATCAGATGTTGAGCAATAATTTCATTCTGTGCCAGAATGTTTGTTCACTTCAATGATTGTCTGAAAATATCTGCTCTGAAATCTCTGTTTCCAGGATATTGGTCAAATATTTGAATGGGGGCAGCCAGTTAATTGACTCAGAGCATTTGACAGAGAGGCAGAGAGAGAGGTGGCAGAAAGCACAGGAAGTTTAGCCAAGTCCAGAGGTAGAACCAGTGATTCTCAGCCTGCAGCAGCCCGCTCCAGTGCTCAGGGCAGGGAGAGGTGGAGAAAAATAGGCTTAGAGCCAGGCTGCTGGGTTCAGTATCCGGTTCTATCACCTATCAGACATGAAACCTTGGGCAACTGGGCCTCAGTTTCCTCCTCTGTAAAATGGGGATAACAATAATAGGACAGTCTCATGGGGTTATTGAGAGGATTAAAAGAGTTGATGTAGGTAAAACATTTAGATCCATTAGCACACATCCAATAAGTGGTAGCTATTATTATGACGTCATTATTACTCCATAGTCTGGCATCCAAACCTTTCCCAATGTGAGTTCCAACCTGCAGGAGAATGTTAGGGCGGGGGTGGGGGGAAAGTCCTATGAGTGTGTGCTCACAACCTACCCTGCGGGTGGCAATGCTTCTTCCTCACCATCTCCCCAAACCCTCCTTCAAGGACTGCCTTTCCTGGGGGAACAAACCCTATGTGTATTACATATGCCATGCTTCAGGCACCCATGATGAATTACTTGTGTAGTTGGTTTTCCCTAGGGTCCGTACTGGATATGTCTGGGGAATGGGTGGATGGGCTTTCAGTAAGCTGATATTTTGGCTAAAATAAAGCTTTCTTTTCTTCTTATTTCTTTCTTTTGTCCACCTCCTTTCCTTCCTTCCCTTCTTTTAAAAAAATTGCTTTAGGCCGGGCGTGGTGGCTCACACTTGTAATCCCAGCACTTTGGGAGGCTGAGGCAGGTGGATCACAAGGTCAGGAGTTCAAGACCACCCTGGCCAATATGGTGAAACCCTGTCTCTACTAAAAATTAGCTGGGTGTGGTGGCGGGCGCCTGTAGTCCCAGCTACTAGGGAGGCTGAGGCAGGAGAATGGCTTGAACCCTGGAGGTGGAGGTTGCAAGTGGGCTGAGATGCCGCCACTGCACTCCAGCCTGAGTGACAGAGTGAGACTCTGTCTCAAAAAGAAAAAAATTGCTTTAAACAATGGGCTCTGTAGGAAAGATGGGTGAGGAGGGTGGCATGGTGTCCTCATGGCCCTTCCTGGCCCTACAGAAGGAAGGGCTGCAGACCGGAGCTGGGGGAGCTGTTTGCGTGTGAGTGGAGAGAGGCATGCAGTGCACAGGGCTCAGGCAGCGGGGCTGTGGGACCCAGATCCTAAGTGCAGCCTGCAGCAGGGGAGGAGCCCACAATCCATCTGGCTCCAGGGTCATGGGGCACCCAGGGGATGCTGGGCCATTTCAGGGGCTAGAGAGGGTGCCTACAGCAGGGGCCTGGTGAGTTACCCACCTCCAGCAGCTTTGTGCAGGGGACACCGAGAGGGATGAGGGCAGGAGAGCTGGCAGGGCAGTTAGAAAGTGCAGGAGAACTGCCTCCTCCCCACCCTGTAGGTGCCTCTGCAACATTTGGTGGGGATTTTACAGAGAGCTGAAGTCTGAGGGTTATACAGTCATGGAGGAAGGCCACAAGTCAGTGAAATCTGGATTTTTAGAGACCCCATTAATACCTACAGGCTGAGGAATCCAGGCCTGGTGTTTCTTGTTTGCATTTGTCATCAACTAGACTATAATTTTTTCAACGCTAATAATAACAATAAAGTGTGCCTACTATGTGTTAGGCACTGTTTTGAGATCTTTGCTTGTATTAACTCATCTGATGCTTAAAATAACCCTATGAATATTCCCATTTCACAGATGAGGAAACTGAGGCACAGGTGGATGTAACCTGCTCAAGGTCACCTGAGATTTGAGCCCAGGCTGACTGTGGGAAGGGATTGTGATGAAGGTTTCTTGCCTGCTCTCTCTTCCCAGGGTGCCTTGCCCGTGGCAGGCACATAATAAATACTGATGACACGGACACGCTGATAGAAACGTAGGTGCAGATGTCAATGTTTTTGTTCCCCAGGGAAGCCATGAATCAGAGCTGTGTGGGGTGGGAGGTGGCTGATGGGCTGAGTAACTAGAACTCCATCTGGCTGCTCACTCTCTCTGCAGGGTACCCCAGGGGGTCTCCCTCCTACGGCCCCCACCGAGTTCTGTCATCCTTCCTGCTCCAGCAGCGGCTAAGCTGAGCCCAGAGAGACAAGGAAATAGCAATGTCGACTTGCGGGTGTCTTCAGGTTTAATATCTTTGTAACCATATTGCAAAAGGGCATGCCTAAGACAGCGCCTTATGCTTAATCTTTCTCTCTTATTGCTTTTTCTTTTGTATGATTTAACCTTGCACCAGGTATCAAGCTAGATAAATAAAAACTTTTATTTCAGATTAGCCTCGGCTGGGGGCTGCCTTGAAAGCTGAGCAGTCATCCAGGGAGTCAGATGAAAAAGGGAGCTGGGAATCTGAGCTGCTTAGAGGGGCTCGTCTCAGGTTCAAAGCCCCCAGAAGATATTGGAGACCTTTTCTGAGGCGGGAGCGATGAGGATCTCTTCCCATGCCCATAGCCTGGAAAGGTGGAGGCAGGCAGCTGACATTTCCCTGGTCCAGCCTTCCTAAATCCCCTTCCTAGATGCCTCCTCATCCTAGGTACCCTCTCCTCACCCTGGCGTTTTCTTCCTGACGTTTTTAACACACCGGGGAAACACTGTCTTTGCTGATTTATTTACGATCCCTTTCCTCCACTAACATGTGAACTCCATGAGGGTGGTGATGGTTCACAGCTGGTCCCGGGGTCTAGCATGGAGCTTGGCACACAGTAGCCACTGAATAAGTACTCACTGGTTAGCTGAATGAATGAATGAACAAATGCATGAATGAATAAATGAATGATTGAATGAATCTTAATATTCCACTCCTACACACAGACCACCAGGCTGACATAAATCCCTTGGCTTTTCAGGCAGAATAGCAAACAATAGCAGAAAAAAATGTGAGTTTTAGAAGCAGGAAGGTCTCGGTTTGAATCCTGGGTCTGCTGCTCATTTGCCATGTGGCCCTAAGCATATTTCATGAGCTCTTTGCGTCTAGGCTTCCTCATCTGTTAAACAGCTCTAGCCAGCCACATTCGAGGGTTATGATGGGGGTGAGAGATGACGTATGTAGCTGAAGACAAACTCTTGAACACATCCAGAGAGAGATACATGGATGCTTATAGCAGCACAGTTTGTAATCAACCCATCAACAGGGAAATGGATAAGTAAACTGCAGTATTTTCCCATGATAGAGTAATATGCATAGTAAACATGAAAAATGATACCCGCCTGACAGCATGGATGAGTCTTGGATATATACTATTGAGGAGAAAATATGAGTCCCAGGAGCCTATGTATAACATGATACTTGTAAAATAAAGTTCAAAGACAACTAAATCCAAGCAATATGTCATCCACACACATGCGATAAGATATTTCCCACAAGGAAGAGAATAAGAGAATACAGGATTCAAATATGTGGTTCTGGGGGATGGGAGGCAGGGAATGGGGTGGAGGAGGAACACACAGGTGGTAAGGTGTGGGGAAGGTGAGGCTAAGGTGAGGGTAAGGTGTGGGTAAGGTGAGGCTAAGGTGAGGGTAAGGTGTGGGTAAGGTGTGGGTAAGGCGTGGGTAAAGTGAGGGTAAGGTGTGGTTAAGGTGAGGGTAAAGTGAGGGTAAGGTGTGGGTAAGGTGAGGGTAAGGTGTGGGTAAGGTGTGGGTAAGGTGAGGGTAAGGTGTGGGAAGGTGTGGGTAAGGTGTGGGTAAGGTGAGGGCAAGGTGTGGGTAAGGTGTGGGTAAGGCGTGGGTAAAGTGAGGGTAAGGTGTGGTTAAGGTGAGGGTAAAGTGAGGGTAAGGTGTGGGTAAGGTGAGGGTAAGGTGTGGGTAAGGTGTGGGNCAAGGGGCAAGCCACTGTTACTGACAAAGAGCATACAGGACCTCATTAAAGGAGAGAGGAAGAACAGGGAATCATGAGCATGGCTGTAAAGACTGGTTTATCACAAAGGTGGGCTCATGAGAGCACCAGGAGAGGCTGGGTGGCAGGAAGCGCAGCCTGGAGAGAAGAGGGAGAAAGATCGGGGGAAGGAAGAAGTGCAGACTTTCCTGTGGCTCATCAGAAGAAAGTGAGCGTTGGTGTGATACATTGTTGCTGTTTCGGCATGATGATGGGAGAGAACTGTAAATAACAGGCCAGCGTGTTTGTATAATTAAATTAAAAACCCTCCAGAGGCTCTGTCCCTAGATATTCTTGAAAGAAGAGAGCTACAGGATGCAAATGGGCTAAACCTACACTTTGGATGGTAGGCTTGTTCTAGCTTGAGAGAGAATGCTTCTCAATTGCTAGTGGCTGCAAGAGGGCAGGTAAGAAAGGCTTGGAGGCCCATCCTTGTGCTGGGATCAATTAGTGATGTCTGCCATAGGTGAAGAATGGGGTGTTTTGGTACATGTGGGTCTAGGGTGGCATTCACAGATTTTAACAGGCTTTTCTTATGAATATGTCCCTTTCTGCCTAGGCCACCACCATGACCCGAGAAACCTAGACTCAGACGTTAGTAGTTTATTTGTCTCCTCCTTTTCCTGCATCATCTATTTTCAGTACATCACCAGAGCCTGCTGACTCGGCTCCTATACATCTCCACAATGACCCCCAGACCTCCCCTCAGCAAGGATAGATTAGAGTCACAGCCTGTTAGCAGATCGCCCTCATTCAAGTGCTTCCTGCTCCAATCCACCCAGAACTGTGTGAGATGAATCTCCCAGTGACCCCGTGTTCACTTCCCCCACCCCAGCTGCACTCAAGAACCTACTTCTTTTTGCTTTCTATGTCTTCTAGCAACTGCCCTGCCACCCCTCTCTTATCTGCCCTGGACTCCTTCCTGGTGACCTCTGGCTCCAGCCAGGTGAGCCATTCCCCGAGATGCCCCGAGATGTTTGGGGCTTCCAGGCACCCATTGTGCTACCCCAAGCCAGGAGCTGTGGTGTGCGATTCAGAGTTCCAAAGCAATTCTGCTTTTCCTGAGTTTTTACTTCTCAGGGTGAGAAAATGCCAAGCAGCTTAATCACAAGGGCTTTGAAGTGTTTCGCACGATGGTCTCCTATGATAGCTGTCCCCCACCAGGCCATGGCCAGGCGCCCAATTCAGTTATTGGCATATGTCGGGGGTGTGAGCTTGTGCAAGTGTGACTGTATCTGATTATTCTCCCTGTGTACACACACACACACACACACACACACTTCCCTTCAAAGCAATCAATGTATTTTCGTGTATTTCAATGTATTTTAAAGCACCCAATGTACCTCCTCACTTGGTAGCATTAAAATAAAATTCAGAGACAAGCAAGGGAAAGCTCTGTTCTTCACTAACATAGTACCCCAGTGTGACCTGGAAGTGAGGCCACTGCCTTTCAAGTTGAAAGTGAGGGGTTTTGGCCTGATACTTCTCACTTACCCTTGATTCTAGCCCTGTGTTTCTCAACCTTCTCTTCATCATCACCCACCCCATTCAATCCCTTGCCCCAGGAGCCACTTTAGACATTTTTATGTAATTACTTTCCTCCCCTGACATGAAATGTCAACACCACGGATATAATGTAAATCTGCTTTATACATTAAAAGAGTAAGATCTTCCCCAGTACAAAATTTTGCCGCCATTGAGAACACACGCTCCTTTAGAACAGAGCTTCTCAAAGTGTGGTCCCCAGGCCAGCAGCATCAGCGTTGCCTGGGCGCACCCAGAGTTTCTGATTCTTCAGGTTTAGTGAGGATGCAAAACCTTGCATTTCTAATAATTCCCAGACGATGCTGATGTTGCTGCTCTGGGGACCACACTTTGAGAACTAGTGGGTTGTCATGGAAACTGGGAGGTTCTGGAACCTGAGGGACTTGGGTTCGAATCCCTGCTCTGCCTCTTAGTAGCTGTGACTATTGGCCAATATATGTAAACTCTCTGAG
Source organism: Theropithecus gelada (assembly GCF_003255815.1). Taxonomy (NCBI): domain Eukaryota; kingdom Metazoa; phylum Chordata; class Mammalia; order Primates; family Cercopithecidae; genus Theropithecus; species Theropithecus gelada. The sequence goes on from NC_037677.1 coordinate 62,386,399, forward strand.
CCTTGCTTTCCTTGTCTACATCTCTCTCATAGACTGTTTTGAGGGATAACTTGTGTCCAGGCTGTGCCTGGTACATGGCAGGCACCCAATAAACAGGGTTCTCCTCCCCTCACTCTGGGGGATGGTCCTGAGCTGTGGACGACAGCAGATGGGGAAATGGATGTGGGCAGCAAGAAGAGATTAGGCCTTTTCAGCATGAAAAGAGGACAGAGTTCTGCCCTCACCCACGGCACTTGTCTCGTCAGCACCTCCTCCAAGGCCTCCACGCCCCCCTTGGCCTCTGTCTGGCTCTGTCCTCCAGTGTGGCCTGTGGCCGAGCAGTCGGGGCTGCAACTCTCAGCTGGACACCCCAACCTCTTCCTTACTTGCTCCTACCTGCTGTCCCCCAACCTGTCTGCTCCACCTTGACCACAATGAGCTGCCCAAAAGCACTCCTGACCATGCACCCCACCCCCCAAGACCCCCCAGGTGGCCCCCTGCTGCTCTCAGGACCAGGGCTGGCATTCTCCTGAGCTGGGCACCCCACATGCTGCATGGCCAGCCCGGCCTCCCTCTGCAGCCTCACCACCTGACTCCCCCACCCCCCCGCCACTGCCTCCCCTGTGCGCTGCGCCCAGTCACGCTGAGCTACTGCAGATGCATGAATGTGGCTCCTCTCCTACTGCAGAGTCTCTGTACATACTGTTCTTTCTGCCTGTCCGCCCCTCTTTCCGTTGAATTCTTACTCCTCCTGCAGTGCCTGGCTTCTGTGATGTCTCCTTGTGGAGTCTCTCCAGCCTGCGCTGAGTGGCTGAGGCACCCCCTCCCAAGGATCCTTTCTCTCTTCTTATCATGGATATTTTTGAACACACACAGAAGTAGATAAAACAGTCTAACGGGCCCCCAGGGAGCCATCACTCCATGTCAACATCAGCATATCTTGTGCCTCCTCTTCCCAGAGTTCCACCCGGGGAACAAAGCTGCCTCTGCATAGGTCTGTCTCCTGACCAAACTGCAGGTTCCCAGGGCGAAGATGGTGCCCTGGTCTCCACCACCTCTCAGGACATCAGCATAGCTCCTGGCCCGGAGAAAGCCCTCAGTCAACTGTGGGTGGGAATGAAGAGTCCACTCTGCTCAGTGCCTTAGCTACAAGATCAGGTGCTCTTCTGTGTGCTGACTTGGCTCAGCTCACTAAACCCCCATAGGCCTGTGAGGCAGGGGCTGTTATCATCTCCATTTTACAGATTGGAAAATGGATGCTTAGAAGGTTGTGCAGCTGGTCAGTGGCAGAAGCTAAGCCGAGGCCACCTAACTCTAGAACAGAGCCGCCAACAGAATTGGAATATGGGCACATGGGTGATTTTAAATTCTCTAGTAGTCACAAAAAAGAAATAGGTGACATTAATTTTAATAATATGCTGTATTTCACCCAGTATATCCAAAATATTATCATTTCAACATGTCATCAATATAAAACATTACCAGTGAGATATTTTATCACCTTCTTTTGCACACTAGGTCTTCAAAATCCTACGTGTTTTATTGACAGCATCTCTCAACTCAGACTAGCCACACTTCAAGTGCCCAGGAGCTACATGGGCTAATAGGCAAATGCATTGGCTGGCACAGCTAGAGGTCACCACCATGGACAATGGCTCCAGAGCCTGTACTCTCAACCACTGCCCTGTGCTCAAACAAATGAGGAAATGAATGAATGAGTCCCAAGGACTCCTGGGTCCTGCTTGTTCCTTGACAATTAATAATCCTTAATATTTTATGGCCCTTTCAAGTCTCTCCAGCACCTTCTCACCCATGTGGGGATTATTAACCCAGTTCCGTGGGCGAGGACCACGGGGTCGAGAGGTCAAACCCCTTACTCAGATACATTGCTGGCAGGTGGCACAGCTGGGCCTCGAACCCACAACTTCTGACTCCAAGTTCAGTGCTCTGTTGGTCGGAGGGAGGGGGGCGAAAGCAGCTGCCCCTTGAAGGGGGGTTGTGTCTGTCTGGCAGAGGAAGGATGAGGCCAGAGGGGGTGTCTGTTGAGACCACAGGCTGGGGCTGTCCTTTGGGGACGGGAGCCTGCAGAACTCTGTTTTGGTCAGGCCCCAAGAAAATGATGCCACTTGTGGGTGGCAGGGCAGGTACAGGCTGAGGGAGAAGATGGGACCCATGCCAGGTCATCTATGGGAAAGAACTTGTCATTCCTCAGTCTCAGTTTGGCCACGAGGAGCTGAGAACAAATTGATGGCAATGGAGCCATAACTTAGCGCTGAAGGCCTCTTTGTTCTTGGCAAAACAGAGGGGTCATTAGTAATGGGGAAAGCACTGGTGTGCAGACATAAATCCCCACAGTTGCAGGGCTGATAAACAGCCTGGAGGGGACAGGGCCTCAGGGGACTGGGCAGGTTAACTGTGAGCCATGGATCCATTGTGGGCTCAGGCCTGTCTCCAGCCACGTGGGGCAGATAGGCCTCACCCACTGCAGACAGAGCCACCACCAGCCCAGGCTTCTGGGGGTGTCCCAGAGACTCGAGTCACCCACATCACCACACTCAGGACTCTCCACTTGGCTCTGCCCACCCGCTACAAAGCCCTTAGTTCTTTCTTTCAAAGGAAAATGGTTCCTGAGCTGCTAGGGCTGGGGCAGGCCCCTACTAGGCACTCAGGGCAAGCTTGGGGCAGTCAGCTGTGAAGATGCCCTCAGGGTGACATGAACCATCCCTTCTGCCTGCTTCCCAATAAACAGGCACTGGCCAGGCCACCCAGGAGAGGGCTGCGACCAAATGTCACCAGAGAGGCAGGTGTGTGACACAGACCCTTGGCAGACAATGTTCTTTTCAGCCGCGTCTACCCTGGCGGAAGGAAGTAGAGATGAGGCCAAAATCCTAGCCCGCTGTCCACCTGCTCTCCTGGGGACAGTGCCCTCCTGCCCATCAACCTGCTTTAGGTTCATGCTGAGGATGGCTCTCAGGGAGACTGTGCCAGCCCAGGGCCAGGGAGAAGGGGGCAGGAATGGCAGGTAGGGGCAGCCCTGTTGAGCCAGTCAGGATGGGTAGGGAAGAAAGAGAAGGACTGCCCTTTGCTCGAGCTGCTCATTCCCCAACAGGGGTTTGGGTGACACAAGGTGGTGACAAACATCCACAAAATAGGTAGAGGAAGATCTAAGGCCACCCAGCAAGTGTTGCTCAAGTGGTAACATACCAAGGATGGCAAATATTTGTCACATAGTGGCCCTCTCCCTTGCCACATCCATAGCAGACTCTACCAGTTGAATACTGCGCTCATGAGCCTGTTTGGTTCCATGATCCTCTGCAGGCAGCCATTACCAATCAATCAAAACTGGCATGTGAGAAGTAACCCATTTGTCATCCTTTCTAAAAGCCCTTAAGACACATCTGTGCTGGCAGTGGGAATCCTATAAAGCTATGCTGAATGCCTCAGGCCTTCCAGAAGTTTCTGCCTCCTGCCCTCACCTCCACATACATCCCTTCTCTGTGGTTTCAAATCTTGGGTCTCCCTTCTCACCCTGATATGTGTACTTGGGAGCCTGTCCCAGAAGATTTTGCCCCAGTTGTGCCCGGACTGCAAGCTCCAGAGTCCAGCCCAGACACCAAAGGCTCAGCAGCTCAGCCCTCCAGCCTCCTTCCCCAGAGGGAGAGAGTAGAGAGATGGTTCTGGCTGGAGCTATCAGGGTTTATTTGAAGACTGGAGAGGACCCAAGGGTCTGGACTGGCAGCCTGGCACCCAGCATGAACCTGGAATGGACCAGCGCCCTGGAGGATGGACTCAGAGTCTCTGCAGAAGTTCCCATTCTAAGCATGACCTTGAACCAAGTCCTGGCTCTCTGCTCCCCACCTCCATCCAGGCTGGGGTGTATCTGAAACCAGCCCAGAGGCTGTCAGCACATGAGAGACATGCCCCCGCCCAGCTGAGCACTCCCTTCCTGCTGCCACTCTGTCCTGGCTCCCCAGCTCCATCACCCAGGGCTCACCGGTGTTCCCTCAGTTCTCCAGCACAAGCCCCTGGTCACTGGGAGGCTCTTACACTGTGTCTCAATTTGCAAAATTCATGAAGAAGATCAGCACCAAGACAGGCCTCCTCTTCCCCTCTGCCCACCTAGAAAGGGCCTCGATTCCCAAGCGGGTCCTGCCTTCTTGCAGAACAGTTTCCTTCCTGGGCCTGGCTTCCTCACATCCCCATCTGAGGACTGCCTGAACCTGAACTGCTGTGAGAAAGGACCATTCTTGGACCCATCCCAGACCTCCTGGAGAATCTCCGTGGGGCCCAAGGACTTTGTATTTTGGGTAGGAGCCCCAGGAGATCTTGGGCAAGCTGAAGTTTGAACACTCACTCCCCTAGAGTGACATTCACTCATTTTGCAAGTACGTATCAGGGTTTATGCTAACCAGGTCCTGTGCTGGACACCAGAATGATGAAATGCGGGGAGGGGGTGGTGCAGAGGCCCAAATCCATGCTCCTGCTGCCGGTCACCACCTGCGCTGGGCTGGGAGTGGCTCTGGGTCCCAGAGTACCCTGGGCTTAGAGACAAAACAATAGTCATGTCAGCAGCTGCAGGTCCCAGGGGGACACCCCTGGTTTCCTGCATTGCCAAGGACATGAGATGTCTCCCTCCTACTAGCTAACCCCTAGCTTCCCAAGGTAGCATTAGCTGCTAGCTCTAGTAATAACCATAGCTAACACTTATGCAGTACTTTACATGCATTAACTAGGCCCTTTATATGTTAAATCATCTGACTCTTACATTACCTCGAGGTAGGTACTCTTACTGCTCCCATTTTGTGGAAGTACAGGCAAATTGAGGGACAGGGACCCACCCAAAATGACTGACACAGTAGACTCCCTCCTCCTCCATGTTCTTGATCTCTATGCCTTGCTGTCCTCTGAGCTTCAGGGGCAGGATGCTACTCCAGCAATGCCAGTCCCGGTTCTGGGGGTGTGGGGGGTATGGTAGGGAGAGGCAGTGGGTGGAAACTGGCCAGACGTCCTCTCGGCCATCAGCCTGGCCTGCCCAGATACACCAGGCTGACCCTTCACCGACTCGTGGGCTGGGCAGGGAGGCGGTGAGTGGCATGTATGGGGGGTGGGCAGAGCCAGAGTCTGTGGGTGAGCAGCCTCTCGCCGCATCCTCAAGGCATCCTTGCTCTAAAACCAACCAGCCCTGGGAGAGCCGAACAGAGCTGCCATTTGTCAGTCTTTGGGTGGGGCGTGGGTCAGGGATCCTGTCACCCAGAACCATCTCTGCCATCAGTCACTATTCTGCTCAACCAAGGCATCTGGTGGCAAGAGGGCCGATGTTCCCCCCTGCAACATTCCAGATGTGACATGAATTCCTAAGGGTTGGAAATGTGAAAAGAACATGAAATCAGCTGTAGTTGCAGCCCCGTTTGTTCTACAATGATGTTAGAACTGCCACCTTTTCATCAAATACGAAAAGAAAAAGACAAACCCAGAGGGCTGGAGGAGGTTACATGGGAGTCACCCAAGTCCCAGGCCCAGAGCCCCAAAGTGCCCAAGTGTCTCAGACCGTGGACAGCAGCACACGCTCCCACCCCCCAGTGCCAGCCAAGCAGCCCCCAGACATTTTAGCCTCTGTCGGCTTCCCAGCATCTCTTCTCCCTGTTCCTACTGCCTTCACTTGGTCCCCTTCCTGGCCCTTTGGCGAGGACTGTCCCTGTAGGCAGGTCTTCTACCCTGTCCCACATGCCCACAGACCTCTCCTTAGCCCTCAGAGCCTGAGACACCTACTGGCTCTCCTTGGGTGGAGGACAGAGGGGTGAGAGGAGAGGGGGCAGCCTCTGCCTTACCTGAAACAATGGTGTAGCCAATGCCCCGGGGACGTCCTTTATCCTGGTCTATGGCGGTGATGATGCGCACCGTCGTGCCCTGGCAGAAGAGAGGAGGGACTTGAGTTTGGATCCCCTGGCTGCTGTCTTTCTTTGCAGCTGTCATGGCACCCACAGCTTCCCTCCCCAGGCTGATCCTGGCTGCAAGGGCAAACCAGGAAGTAGGTGCCAAGGGCTCAGGCCTCAGCTGCCCTGGGCACACACTGCAGTTCCCAGGCAAACACCCTGTGGTCCATGGGGAAGCCCAACCTTACCGATGCTATCATTCCCCTTTCCCCTTCGCATATCCCTTGTTCAGATGGACCACCATGGAAGAAGAACCGATGAGGAGCATCCAGCGAAGAGAAAAGAGATCCGGTCTCTAGCTCAACCACCCATCACATTGCTGTGTGACCTTAGGAAGGTTGCTGCACCTCTCTGGCCTCACTTTCCCCCCACCTTAATAAGAATAACAGCAAAAAGCCTGGGACCTGGTTTTCACTGGGGTCTGAATAAGGAGAACATGATGGATCAATTACCTTAGGGATGAAAGCATAAATCGTGAAAGCATGTATCTCGGGGGATGACCATGGCAACTCCAGAGGCTGCCATGGCCCTAGGAACCATGGCCCACACAGTGCTGTGCCTGGCAATTCCTGCTTGGAATGGCTCTGCCCACACCCCTATTCATTCTCTCTGCAGCACTGGTGGAGAAGGGTCCAGGAGCTGGAACTAATAGGATGGGGAGCCAGGGGAATGCGTTCTTGGGGAGCACAGCCTATGGCATGAAGTCAAGGATATCTGAGCAGACAGCTGCTATACACATATGAGGAGTGTGAATACACATGTGACTCAGATGGAGCCATGTGTAAGTACCAAAAAGGTGAGAAGTCCACCTGGAGGAACTGGCAACCTGTTGTACAGATGGCAACATTCAGCATGGGTCATGAAGCATGAGTAGGAGTTTGCCAGGGAGAAAACATGAAGAGGAAGGTGCTCTGGGTAGAAGGCAGAGCTCAGCCTAGTGCTTGGAGGCATAAGACTGTCCTAGGAAGAGATCCTGGCATACAACTGGCACATTCAAATATCAATTAATGGGTTTGTTGATTGACTGAATAAACAAATGAACAAACAAGAGTTTGTTTAAACCTTCACAGAGCCCTTAAACCTTAGGGTTTAAGGTCACCGCCACCACTCGCTGAGTCACCCCTTGCCCGGGGCAGCCTTTACCTGGCTCCCCAGGTCCTATCGCACCATGGCCAGTGCCAGCCATGCCTGCCCACCTTGCTTGCCTGAGGCTCTGGTTCCAGGCCACAGTGTTCCCCTGGGTGATAGAGAGCAAGACAAGCCTGTCCCCACCCCCTAGGGAAATGTCAACTCTGGCATCTGCATGGCTAATGAGGGGCTCTTGTGGCCTTGGCCACTTCTCTACACTCACTGTCTATTAGCAGGAGGCTGAAGCCTGCGCTGCACCCCCACCCCCCTCACCTGTGCAGAGAGGCTTGTTCCCTGACAGGCACACCCTGCGCTTTTGTGGGACAAGCTGCTCCTCCTCTAACTCCACCCAGTCTTGCTGCCATGACACAGCAGAGGCACCCCCCTACCTCACCCTCCCCAGGCACTGGTATCCCTTCACAGCAGTTGCTCCATGCTCTCTTGGCCTGCTAGGATAACTAGGCCTGAGGCCCACCGGAGCACCACCCCAGAGAGTCACTAAGCAGTACTCAGGGGCAACTGCACGTTCCAGGCACACATGCAGGGCAGGGCTAGGCCAGGCCCCGGATAGTGATCCTCAGGAGGAGGCACGAGGGGGCTGGTGTAGGCCTGTGTAGAGGAGACCTGGTGACCAAAGTGCCCTCAGTCCTCAGAGCCCGTGCTGGGCTCCTGCATGGGGCTGCCCAGAGGCCTCCTGGGCGGGCAGGGCTCTGTGGAGGGCAGTTGGTTCACCAGGACAGGAGGACAACGGGGACTCTTCCCACAAGAGTCATACCCGAGCTTCCACGAAGCAAGGTCTGACAGGCTCCTGGCAAAGTCTGGGGTTTCATCTCTTTTTGGGTAAATAAATCCACTTTTAATAAAACCCTGAGCTTTTAATACAAGTGCAGCCAGAAAGACTGGAAATGTTATGAGAAGGAATTAACAGGGAGGAATGAGGGCTCCTGGGAGCCCACAGCTCTTGTTTCAGAGGCTCAGTGATTATATTTTCAATATACTGAAACTTATTTCCAAAGACAGGGGATGGAGAAGTGCGGCTGTGCTCAACCCAGAGCCGGCCCTGCTCCCAAGGGCACGCGGCCTGCTGTGCTTCTCCAGGGAGCCAGTCCAGCTGCGGTGTGTACCAGGGTGCGACCTGCCAAGGGCATCTGCCCTTCACAGGAATCCACATTTCAGGGAGTAGGAAGCCTCCTGAGAGAGAGGCTACAGCGTGCAGGCCTGCAGGGGCCCAGCTGTTTGTGATGGGAGGAGCGGACAAGCACCACAAGCTGGTTAAGGGTTTGACTCTGCTGCCAGACTGCGTGCGCTCAAATCCTTTAAGGTACCTGTAACCTCTTGCTGCCTTGTTTTCCCCATCTATAAAATGGGTAAAAATCACAATCCCCAGCCATCAGCAGCCGATAAACGTGAAGCACTCAGAACAGCACCTGACGTGCGGCAAATGCTATAAACGTGATTGTTACTATTTATTTGGGCCTAGAAGCGCTGTGTGCATCTGAGGACAACTCAGGGGCCTCTTCCCAGAAAATGCACATCCATGTGGTTTTTTCCAAAGAATTTCAGCAAATTCAGACTCCCCAACACCCCACATTAATCATCTCTACCTAGCGGCAAGGGGCTTTCTGTGCATCGTGAGGACAGCTAGCAGCCTCCAGGGCAGAACTGGCATGAGTGGAGTGCCCACGATGTGCCACTGTGTGGGGCACCCAGCAAGGTTCCCCCTGTCTCTTTCCTCACATGGGGGTATGTATGAGCAAACTGAAGCTCAGAGTGCTCAGGGATTTGCTGAGGGTCACAAGGTGCAGTGGGGAGGGGAAAGGGGCAGGGTGACTGGGGAATGGAGGGCCATGTGGGGTGGGCCCGGGGGACCCCATTGCTCTCTGGAGGAGGCAAGGGCTCAGGGCTCTGCACCCAGTGGGTGTGCCAAGCTGAGATGTGGGTGAGGTGTGAGAGGCAGTCCCAGCCTCTGAGGCCCGGGCAGTGGGGACACAGTGGAGAGAAGCTGGACTTCTCCAGAAGGGAGCAAGTCTCTTCCCTCTGTGGCTTGTCCCTTCCAAAGATGCCCTTGTCAGGAAAACTGTGGACACAGGAGCCCAGCTGGGCTGTGCCTGGCCTCAGGGGTCCATGTCCTCCTCCTTCTCAGCAAGCTCAGCTGGGACACCCCCTACCCCATTTCCATGACGGGATTAAGGACTTGAAAGGTGAATGGGCAGCTTGCTTCGGGAACAGGAGGCGTCCTTGGAGGGGGCAGGCTGGTGGGGGCTGAAAGGGACTTCCGATGAGAGCTGCCACAGCAGATTCTGAGGTAGCAAATCCTATTTCTCAGTCCTTAATTCCAGTCAATTCCAGTCGAAGGGCTGATAGGCATCGGCTGGCAGTAATTTGTGCAGTTTATCCGCTCTTTTCACCTTCTATCGGCCCTTCACTGACGGGCAGGCCGACATGCTGCTGCTCGAGTGAGGAAATTAAAATCTGATGCAATAATCCCAAATAAGAAGGATTTTATTAGGTAATATATACACTTTAGATGAGGCATGCTAGCCCGATACGCTGATAGGGGGAGGCATACATGCTGCGAGCCGCAGATAAAGAAGGGGAGTTGGGGAGAATGGGGAAAGGTCCGGTTGGGGCCCCGGGGCAGCAGAGGCAAGGCTGGGAATGGGGGTGCTGGGGTCCTCTGGCCTGGGAGGCAGAGCAGGCCAGGGTGCATCTCAGCCTGGGCCTGGCTGGGGAATTGCTGCATTAAATCAGGGTTCTACACTGTAAAGGGACATGGAGGGCCCAGATCAAGGCACAGAAACCAATTAGCAGCCAGGAAAGATCAGGCTGGGAGTGCAGGGGAATCAGCCTGCAGGACAGAGGCTCTGCAAAAGGCAAGGGAACTCGGGAACTCCTCACGTGTGGAGACCAGAGGAAGGGCAGAGGTGTGTGGACACAGAGGTGGATTCTGTGGGCACCAGTGGAGCCGGGCAAGGCTGGAGGGTCTGAAACCCTCAATGCACTGCCTTCTCTGGCTCCCCCAGTCCAGCCATAAGCCAAGCTACGGGGTTCAAGCCTGCACCACCCAGATTGAGGGTCTAGCAGATCCCTGGGCATGGGCCTTAGTGCCCTTGTGGAGACAAAGGAGCAATACTGGCGAGGCAAAGAGACATCAAGATCCCTGTCCCTGAGAGAGGAGAATCATAGCATATGCCAAGAAATGGAGCATCAGGAGACCGGGAGTTAAGAAGGGCAAGGATCTGGTTTGCTGAGACCGAGGGGGCTGCCCTAGCAGGAGCCTGTGGGATCACTTGGACAGCAGAGGGCATGGCTTAGCATGGGGCCTGCACATGGGACAGCCTCATCAATGTTTGATGGGTGCATAAAAGGATGAAGTGCAGACTGAATGGATGGACAGCTCCGAAATCTGCAGGTCTGAAGTGAAAACACGCACACTGAGCATTGCACGAAATACTAAAAACAATACTAGAAAAAGACAACTTAGGGGTCTCAGGGGACACTCACACCAGGAACACACATCTTTTAACAGCCAACTATTACGACTCTGAAAGGAAGCTGAAGCTGGGAGCCCCAACCCAACCTGGCTACTGTAATTGACTGACCAGGTCACTGCCCAGCGTAGTTTAATGTCCGCTAATTGGCAGCACTTGCTATGTGTTTTATGTGCATTATCTCCAACCATTAAAACCCTAAGGCGAGGGAGGCACCGTTGCAGGCACAATTATCCCCCTTTCCCAGTGAGGAGGTGGTCAGGAGGCTGTGTGATTCAGCCAAAGTGAGTACGGCAGTGTGGGACTCCTTTGAGCTCCTCTGCCAGCCCGGCCACCACCGTGTCCTGTACTTCAATCTAGTTGGCCTTGGGCATCTTCCCTGCCCTTAGCCCTGGGCATGATGCCCTGGAGACCCAAAGGAAGGCTGAGATCATGTTCCAGAGACGCAAGTACCTTGATTACTGGGGGCTCAGAAGTAGCCCACATATATAGGTAACATTACAGGCAAGACTATAATTAAGTGGAAAATTATGCAGCATAGAGAGAGTTAATTCTGCCAGGGTTGAGGGAGAGGAATTGCTGTCTCTGGGACAGGTAGGGAAGAAGCCAGGGAAAAAATTATAAGAAAGGTAGAGTGAAAAAATTATAAGAAAGGTAGAATGGGTGGGTGGACTTTGGGCTGGTGACAAGAGCAGGCACAGGGGCGGAGAGGGTGCAGGAGGGTGAGTCTGCCCAGGGTGTTGGTCTGCCCAGGGTGAGGGTGCCTGTTCATTTGTCCATTCCATAACCATCTCCTGAGCACACACTGTGTGCTATGCCCACAGCAGACCCTGTCCCTGCCCGACTGCACGCTTCCAGTCCTTCAGGGGAACAGAGGTGGGGCAAGTTGTTCAAGAGTGCTGAGCACTCAGGAGATGCCCAGGGGCCATGGGCAGATTGTGGGCCCTGCCTCATCTGAAAATAGCATGTCAGGGCTGACCTGATGCTGTAAAGGTATTGGCCTGGCAAAGTTGGGCTAGGGGCAGAAGGGGGCTAGGAAAGTCATGGGAAATGGGCTGGGCTGCACTGAGAAGAGTCGGCCTTCAGTCTCAAAAGCTGGGGCTCCCACTGCCCACAGAATGCTAAGAAAGAGAAGGCTGGGGAATTGGGAGCATTGATCTGTACCCCTCTACTCTCAAAGCAGCTTCAAACATTCAACAGTAGCAGGCTGGAAAGGATCCTGCTTCTTAGAGCCTCCCTCCACACCTGCCCCAAGAAGGAAGTGGCCGAATGCCAGCCCCACACACTAGGAGACTGGGGCCTCATGCTCTGAAGGGAGGCCAGTGGTCAGGGCAGCCCTGGTCTCCAAATGAGGGGTCAGGCCCAGGAGCACAGCCTGCACCCCAGTCAAGGGAAGCTCGTCTGTCACACTCAATTCTGTGAGCCTGTGCGGAGGTGTGGGTGGGGCCCTGAACACCCGCGAACCTCAGGCGGGTGCCCCACTTTGCTCCCAAAGATGAGTCCTTCCTCTAAGCACACTGAGTTCCCTCAAAAGAAGGGGCTCATTTATCTTTCCCCAAATGCTGTTCCCTAAGCTGATGACCAGGGATTGTGACTGCCTAGGGGAGGTAGCTTTTTCTAATTTTTCCACCCAGAGCTGGTGTTGCATCCAAGTTTGCACAGACGCACGAGTGGTTATGAGACTAGAGATGGCTGCCGTTGCCCATCTGGCCCACAGCTGAGCAAAGCTGCCCCACCCACAGCCTTGCAGAGTGGGCCGAGGCATGTTTTGTCCTCTAAGACACCCATGGGTAGCCGATCTACAGGCTGGTGACCTATGACCTTGCAACACACCAGAAAAATCAGGAGCCTTTCTTGGAAACCTGGACTTAAGAAATCCAAAGACTGGGCGTTAGGGAGGGCAGCAGGAGCTGCAAGCTCGCAGGGAAGAGCTGGGGCCAAGAAGGCCCTTGAAGAAGGGCAGCTGCCACCATCTCTGGCAGTGCTCATCAGCAGAGAGGGACAGACTGACACGGCAGGGACACAGCTGAGCTACACTGATGTTCTGTGGAGCCAGACTGAGTCTAGATCCATTCTCCAGCCCAGGCTGGATTTTGCATGGGATCCCCATCCCTCCACATAAGTCTGTCTGAATGGCTCCCCGTTACTTGCCCTGGAAGCCTTTGTTCTTTGCCACAAGGAGCCCCTGGGGTAGAGTGAGAGGGTGAGGAGATGGGCATGGTGTGAAGAGTGGCTGGGGTTTCACTGTGCCAGGACACCCATCACTGCCACGCACAGGGACTGTGCAGGAGCCAAGGAGGAGCCCGGCCCACTACAGGGCTAATCCCTAACAGGAGCTCAGAAGGAAGTCCCTCAGGGCCAGGAGTCTTACCGGAGGAGAATGCTCGTAGATGTTGGTGCTGTAAGGCAGGTTGATGAAGATGGGGTCCATGTCCTGGACGTCTGTGATGATGATGGCCAAGTTGGCCAGGGTGGACAGAGGCCTGGTCTTATCTTGATCCTTAGAGAGCAGAGAGAACACACAGCCTTAGGCTGAGTGATGGTGGGGACACTCACACACATATGTACACACACACAGACCTGCACTGTGCAGCACATATGTGCAAACACACGCACACACACACACACACCCCCATGCTCTTGCACTCCAGCAGGGAAGGGCTTGGTTAAAGGAAGCTTAAGAACTCTAAGAACCCGCGGTGATTTCTGAACTGTACAGGAAAACACAAACAGCATCCCCAAGGTCCAGAGGAAGACAGCTTATCCAGTGTTACAAAGCAGGGCTGGGGTACAGCTAGACCTCCAGCCCCTAGCAGCCCAGGCCTGACTTCCTTGGACATCGGGTGGTGGGATGACCAGCTTGGAGTAGATATGGTGCCACCTTCAGCTCCTTTGCTGAGTTCAGCCGGGGGCCGCCACCCCTCTCTGTGCCCACTTCCTGCCCCCACTCATCCTAGGGCAGCAGGGGATTGACAAGGATGGGGACTCCTCGGAAGAAAGGCCACAGAGGGGATTACTGTGGCACCTGCGTTCCTGCATTCATGAGTCTCTTGCTTTGGGCTGGGGTTTTACGGGTTAAGGACTTTTCCCAGTCTAACCAGCAGGGGGAGCTCCAGGGTCTGTGACATTCGGGGGACTCCAAGAAAGAATCCTGAGAGGTCACATAGGCCATCCCCCTGTAGCCGGGCGAGCAATATTTAAACCGTCAGCTGGGAATTTCATTGTATAAAACCTCGCCAATGCATCTGTAGTCCCAGCTACTCAGGAGGCTAAGGTGGGACAATCACTTGAGCCCAGGAGTTTGAGGCTGTTGTACAACAAGATTGCACCCGTGAACAGCCACTGCACTCCAGCCTGACAACACAGCGAGACCCCCATCTCAAAAAAAATTTTTTTAATGCTTGGCAAGAAAGAAAACCCAAAACCTATCTCCTACTGTTTAAGTAGCCTGCTGCAACTGAATAACAATAGCCAGCAGTAACAGTAACTGCAGTGCTTTGCACAAATGAGGTGGCAGCCACTCTACCGGGCACTTCACTTGCATCTGTAGTTACAATGGGCCCATTATTCAGATGAGTTAACAAAGACTCAGAAAGGCTGAGTAACTTGCCCACAGTCATACAACTTCCAAGTGTGTAGCCAGAACTCAAATCCTTTCACATAAAAATTTGCCACTAACAGTTTTGACTTAGAGCTCTAACACCAGTTCGGTCTCTTAATTTGCTGAGTAACCTCAAATGAGTTCTTTTTCCCTCTGGGAATCTGATGTCCTTTTCTGTGAGATGAAGGGGCTCAAGTGAATGACTTCTAAGGCCCCTCGGGCTGGAATATTCTCTGAGTTAAGATTTGAGGAGCGACTGTCCCCAGGTTAGATCTCCCTTGGTTTGTCTGGGGTGACTTGAATGATGCAAGGCATTCCTGGTGTTCCAAGAAGCCTGGCACCTGCTCCTGGCCTGCAGAGATGGAGCTGCAGTGTCTAGGAGAAGGGAGGGGTGGTTGTCTTTAGGAATCCTCAGGGACAGCCAAGGAGAGGGTGGGGGGGGCCTTCAGGGATGGGAGTGCGTACTGCAAGGGAGGGGAAGGTCTGGAAGCAGGAGGTGAGCAGAGAGGTTCTCGGGGGGCAGGCTCTCAGGCTCCAGGACCAGAGCCCGCACCGCAGGCTTGGGCACTGCCCATGGGGAGAGCTCCCAGCCAGGGACCTGAATGACCACCAGGCACCCAGGACTAGAGTGGAGAGGCTCAAAACAAGTCCCCTGACCTCTTGGACAGGGGATGACAGCGGCTCTGATTTGCCATAACCAGGCTTTTTCAGGCAGCTGGCTTTTGTCTAGCCTGGCACAGGCCCTCTCTGTCCCATCCTTGTGGCTGCAGTCCTGCTCATGCCACAAATGCCCCTGCCCAGCCCACTCTGGACTCTGTGGTGGGGAAAGGGGAGGGATCCTGCCAGGCTCCCAGCTGTGACTCTGGGGCCCATGGCTGTCAGCAGCTTGTTCCCAGAGGATGCCTCAATTTCCCCATCCTGGTACCTGCTCAGCGGTGGCTGGGAACTCACACTGTTGCCTGTAATGCCAGGCACGAGAATCTCCTTCCTTGGGGAAGGGCTTAGCAGCCAAGGGCCCAGCGCCAGCCCCGAGAAGGACTTGGTGTCAGCTCCTCCAGAAGCAAGGGGGAAGCCATCTAGAGAGGGACTTCTAGGGCCCCTCCCGTTCTGCTGCTTCCAAGCATGATTTCTGGGAGAGTAATGGCAATTTAACTGTATTCATCATCCCAGCTTGAGCCCAGGCCTCTGGATAGGCCCCGCCACCCACATTCTTGCCTGTGCCCAGCTCTGGTCTATTCCTCACGGTCCAAAGCCATTTTTATGGTGGATGGAAATTATCTGACAGCGGGCAAGCATCTGTGTGTTTCCGGGCCCTGGTGTGTGCAAACAGTGCGGTGGAGGGGCAGTGCATGTGTGGGTGCCGGGCTGCGTGCAAGGTGCAGGCGAATGTGCACAAAAAGCAAATCCTGGGCTTGCACGTCCTCTTGACCCCCGAAGTCAGTTTTACAAACAGTAGTACACAGCTCCTCCCAGGCAACTAACACTTAACCAGGGGAGAAGAAAAGAATGTGAGTGTCACCTGTAGTGACCTCCCTCACAGCCACTGGGCCAGAGACAAACAAGAAGTTTGCATTTCCTAGCTCTTGAGGCCTTTCTCTGCATCTTGGCCAAGCCTTGGGGCACCCCATCTTTCAAAACTGGATTCTCAACCCGGTCCAGATCCAGAGCCTTGGATCTGCAGCCTGTGACCTGCCACGGAGAGCCCCCAGCACTGCCGGCAGCCCCCTCGACAGCTATGTGGGTCAGGAGTGGATGCTGTGTGTCAGGCAGATGGGACCTGGAGGGGTGAGAGGGATTCCCATGTTTTTTTGCTCTTGGCACAAGCTTTGTCAACAGAATCTAAGGGACAACAGGCCAGCTTATGGCCCTGCTGCCAGCTGATGGCTCCAGCTATGCCCCGACATAGCAGCTGGGAGCAGGGAGAGGGGACGGGTAGGGGGAGGACCCTATTTAGAGTGTGGCTTGCCTATTTCCCAGGATCTCCCAAACAGCTGGCGCAAAGGGCATGCTGCAATGTTCTTGAGACCTGGAGATGTCTAGCCATGGGGCACGGTGGTCAGGGCACTGGACTGAGAGGTGGACAACCTGGGCTTGGGTTCTTGCTCCCCCACTACTCATGGGCTGTGAGACTCTCAGCAGAGTCAGCCATCAGATGGGATAATTACCCTCTCCTGCCTTCTGCCCTTGACTCGCTCATCTTGGAATTCCCAGGGGCCAGCAATGTGCTTGGCCAGAGGAATGCTGTGGAAGGACACCACTCTGTAGAGTAGAGCCAGGATGCCTGAACTCCTCTGGGCCCTGCATGTTGGACGGTGTCAGGACACAGCTGGGTGAACACCTCTATCCTGTGTCCCAGAGAGCAAGAGGCACCCTGCACTAAGAATGTCTCAAGGAGGTTACCCGAGCCGGAGTCAGGCTCCTGGGTGACCATCGAAAGTCACTGAATTGCTCCTGTGCCTCAGTTTTCTCATCTGCAAAATGGGCATCTTAACAATACTTATGACATAGGGATGTTTGAGGTTTAAAGTCCCTTCAAGTGCTCAGCCCGGTGCCAGGGACACAGCACGAAGCCTCAGCAATGCCAGCCTCATTTCTATCATGACTGTCACCACTATTGTTATTACAGATCCTCGAGTGTGTGCCACTGGGTCAGTGTCCCATTGAAATGCCCCATTGCTCTCTTCCAGGGTGGGAAGAGGCAGCTGGAACTGCCGGGGCCCCAGCGTGGAGACTCACCGTGGCGTTGACCGTGAGCTGGTAGGCCTGTGTGGTCTCGTAGTCCAGCTCCCGGATCACTGTGACGATACCGCGGGCACTGTCAATGGCGAAGAATTGGGAGGGGGGCTGGAAGGAGTAGAGGACGCTGCCCCCTGCCCCCAAGTCGGGATCTGTGGCATTCACGATGAAGATGGGCGTCCCCACCGGTGTATTCTGCGGGTGAGAGCAAACCAAGTACAAGGGTGAGCCGGCGCGGAGCAGCTGTGCCATCAGAACCGAGTCCCCCAAAGCCCATTCTCTACATCCCTCAGCCGACCAGACCCGAGGCCTTGTCATTTTCATTCTAGGAGGGGCCCAAACATTTAAAATGCAATATCTTTTTTTTTTTTTCCTTCTTCTTCATTTTTTGATGGCCTCCTGGTGGCTGTAAACAGCACCAGCTCCAAAGATGATCTGCTGATCCTGGAGTTCTGGATGAGGGTCTTATGGTCCCCAAACCTGTTTCTTGGTGGTTTCGCTTCTTCTGTCAAATGCCCCTTGGCTGCCCAAGCTGCAGGCTTCCTTTCTGGGGACCAACCTCAAGCCTCCCTCCTGGCAGCCCTTCACAGACAGACCATGCACTTAATATAGGGGTGCTCTTCACAGGGCCCCGGGTCAGGCTGGAAAGGGCCTGCGGAGAACAATGCCATGGGGCTGCTGAAGGTTCTTCCTGGGTTTGTGGATTTGCCCCCATCAGCAGACAAGTGTCAACCTGAATGGGCAGGCTCATGTCCTGCCTGTTGCAGCCACTCTGTCCACTGGGGACAGGAGGCAGATGCAGGACACCCCTCTCCTCCTCCCCATCCGTGACTCCCCAGTGCCCTTTGCATAGAACACAGATCCTTGTGGTCCATCCCTGTTTCCCCCTTCACATTTTATTTCCTAGGGGAATGGAGCTATTTGTACTTCTTGAACCCAGCAGGCTCCCTCACACCTCTGGACATCTGAATGTGCTTTTCCTTTGCTAGGTTTACCCGTCCTAATTCAGCTGCTTGGAAGATGCTCATTCCCTCCAAAACAGAATCAAGTCTGCAAGGGGGCAAAGCAGACAAGTGCTAGAGTTTCAGGGATGGACAGACCATTTGTTGGAATCCCAGCCTCACTGTGTGTCTTTGGGTTAAATACATAATCTCTCTGATCCTTAATCCCTTCACTGTACACTGAAGCTAATCATATCTCATAGGGTTAGTGTGAAGAATACACAAGCTCATGAGTGTAAACATTCCAGCACATAAGTGCTGAGAAGACAGTAGCTGTGATTTTAATTTCTGGAAACCTAGAGGGGCACAGACAAGGGCACCTTCAAGGGTGGCGTAGGGAGGTGTCAAGAAGCACTGATATCAACAGTACCATCCAGGGCATTCCCTGTCTACCCACCCCCCTGGCCCCATGATCCACCCAGTTTTGCCTTTCCCCAATCCCCGGGCCCTCAGTGGATTGCATCTCCAGGCTCTCTTGCTGGCTGGCTTCCAGTCGGGTTCTGCCAATGGGAAGTTCTGGTAGGAGCTCCCAGAGCAGGAAGAGAAAGAGTTTGGGGTCTTACTTCCTCTACCCCCTCCAGCTCTACCCCAGCAGGCTCTCCTCCCCAGCCCCAACTCTCAGTGGGCTCTGATAACACTATGTTCCTCTCCTCCCTTCAGCCCTAGGGGTAGAACTTCCCCCTGTTGCTAAGCCCTGGGTACCTTAGCATCCCTTATTTCCACCTCTCCTCCCACTTGAGGAGATCTTTCTGAGGTTCTCAGCTAACCCACAGTTCTCTGTCCTGCCCTCTCTCTCTCTAGATCACACATAAGCGCCAGAGCCAGTCCCATGAACCCAGAATGAAACACTTCATGGGGGCCCACGGTTCCTGCCACAAGAAAGGATGACCACATTCTGATTTCCGAGCTGCCAGCCCCTTGTGTGAAAGTCTGTTTTTATACTTCATATGTATCTATATCTAGCCATGAATATAAGATACTGTTTCATGGGTGTTTGTAAATAGATGGTTTTCATATACAAATAGATCACTCTGAAACTTGCTTTTTAATTCAACATTATGCTTTTATGTTTATTTGATTTGGTAATAAAAAATCTTCCAACGAAGAAAAGCACAGGACTCAACAGCTTCACTGGTGAATTCTACCAAATGTTTAACAACAACAACAATAACAACCACCACCACCAAAACAGCCAGCCCTCACTTCAGAGCACTCGGCCAGTCTACTTAAACCACTCTGGATGAAGCTGGCGCCCACAGGAGAGGGATGGCTCCCGTGAGATGTCAGCTCTCCAGCTCCCTGCCTCGGGGAGGCGAGGACATTTGACTGTCCATACCGCATGGTCCTGGGGGAAGCCTCTCTGATCCTCCTGCATCTGATCAGAGGATTTAAAAGCAAGATTCAGGAAATGGTGGAAAAGGGGAAAAAGAAGTGATGGTCTCCACATCTGACCTTCTTGGATTATGTTTCATGCCCTGCGGTGAAAACCCATTTAATTTCTGCATAACTTAGAGAAGGTTTTAAATGGGCCTGGCAAGGAGCCATTCATATGCTTAGAAGGGACAAACTATTGGAGAGAAAAGAATGCTGACTTCCTGCATTTCAGGTCCTGGGCACCACGCTCTATCAGGGAAGTAGATGGGGGGAAGGAGGGGCGCTCATCAGCACATACACTGGGGGCTTCTCCGAGCACCCAGCTGCTGTTCCATGGAAAATGCACAGACGTGCACACAGATCTGCAGACTCAACACAAGCAGATTTGCTTTATGGGGCCAGGTGCATCTGGGTTTAGGCTACAGGGAGTGACACCTGGTGGCTCAGAGCATGAATTCTGAGTTAGACTCCCTAACTATGAGTCTGGACCTTTCCCCTGGGAGATTGCAGACATATGCTGTTAAACTTCTTTTTGGTCTCAGTTTCCCCATCTGTAAAATGGAGCTGTTAGCAGCTCCTACCCAAGAGTTCGAGACTAGGCTGGCCAACATGGTGAAACCCTGTCTCTACTAAAAATACAAAAATTAGCTGGGTATGGTGGTGCGTGCCTGTAATCCCAGCCACTGGGGAGGCTGAGGCAGCAGAATGGCTTGAACCCAGAAGGTGGAGGTTGCAGTGAGCCGGGATCATGCCACTGCACTCCAGCCTGGGTGACAGAGCAAGACTCTGTCTCAAACAAACAAACAAACAAACAAAAGAATTATATGAGATAAAGTGTGAAAAAAAGAGAGTCTCCCTGGGCCAGATACACAGCAACATTGAGAAATATTCAATAAATGGTCATTGCGCTTATTACTATAGTAATAAAATACCATTACAGGCAGGGTGAGATGAGCCCCACATAAAGGGGGAAGTATTATAAATAGTGTAAACAGTCAACGAATCTCTTCACCATGAACTTGGGACAAATGGGCACCTTAAAATTCAGAAAGAGAACATCTCCGCTGATTGGATCCTGGCTGCTGAAGACAAGATGAGGATGGAAGAGCCCCAGGAGACCCTCCACAATGGGCTTGAGAGCCTGTGAGGGGAGAGGTGGGATCTGAGGCAGGGGTGAGAGGGGCACCTGGGGGCCTGGGAGGCTTCTAAACGAGGAAGCCAGTCCTGACCATACACCACCCTGGATGGCTGGAATGCAGGAGCTGGAAGGAACCTTGGGGTCATCCAGTCCAGCTCTCCATTTCCTAGGATGGACTATAGATGTGAAAATGAGCCCAGATGGGGGCGTGCCTTGCTCCAGGCCTCACAGGTGGATCATGGCAGAGTCCATGAGTGGAAATCGGGTGTCTTGACTCATACAGAGTGCTCTGTCCACCTCACCCAAAGAGATGCCAACCGCTGCCTCCCCGCCCACCCTCCTTCCAAGAACAGTTGCTCCTCATGACCACAGCTCTGCTCTAGATGATGGGTCTAGGCACTCTCATTTCTTCCAGGTAACTTCGGACCCAGGCCACATCAATCAGGTGGGGCCTGAGAAATTAAATCAATTTTCTCTGAGAATCTGAAAAGAAAGATCTTTGTTATCTGGCTGGAGTGAGCACCATGACAGGCCGAAAGCCAACACAAGCCACAGTTACAGGGTGGCAGAGATGCCACGGGCAGTCAGAGGAAGCCCACCTGCAGCGAGCGGAGCAGAACACAGTGCAGGAGACAAAACAGAAACGAGGGCCTCCAAGAGCCTCCTACCATGGCTGTCCCAGGCCCCACTGACTTTGTCTCCTGCCTGTGGCTGCAGTGCTATGACCTGCCTGTGCTGTCCTTTCTGTGGGCACCCCACTTGCTCACACTGGCTTGCATGGGTCTCAGCTCCTTGCTCCTGCCCCCAGAGCATGCCCAGCCATGGGCAGGGCCTCCTCATTTCCACGGCTCTACCCCAGGCTCACCCAGACCCTTTGCTGATGGGATTCTACCTCTTTAGCGCCCACAGCAAGCAAAGTGCCAGGTCGCTGCTGCAGGACTGCTAATGAGGGCGCAGTGCCTGCCACACGAGGCTGGAGGTTACAATGGAGAGAAGAATAAAGGAGCCCGGGTAAATGCCAGCTCCCTCTTCATTTTAACTGTCCCCAGACACTCCTATTAACATGCAAATCCAGGTTGCAGGCAATTATCAGCATGTGTATGGGGAGGTGGCCGGATGGGCAGGGGATGGCCTGATCATGGACTTGACATAGTCAGCCAGGACAGGCCTTGAAGAGAGATGCTCGGCAGGGCCAGGCTTTGCCATCTGAGGACAAGGAGAAAGAGTGGAAGGTGTCGCTCTGGTGTCTGCGGTTGGGGCTCGGTGGTGTCTGGGGTTGGGACTGCATGGGCTGGAGTTGTAAGAAGCAGCACCAAGAGGCCTGTTTCAGCTGGGGGTTGGGTCTCTCCTTTCCAGGGCAGCTTCTCCCCACACCTCCATTGTGGAGACCGGCCCTGGGTCCACCTTCTTGCTGGAAGGGAGCAGCCGTGGTCTTTGGAAGAAAGACCCCACGGGGCATGATCACTTCTACTTCTGAGGGAGGCCTCTTGACCCACTTCTCTGCCCCACCCCTGCTTCCCTCCTCCCTTCCTTCATGGTACCCCCCATGCCTGGTCCCACCTCTACGGCCCACCCTTACGGCTTCTGGGCCATTTCAAAGGAAGTATCCCCAAATGTACACCCATGCCTTCAGGGGACCAGGGACACGTCTAGGCATTATCCCCTTCAAAATTCTTGCACCTGCCAGGTTGTCTCTCTCACCAAGTGACCCACACCATGCAGGTCGCAGGCAGGGCAGGTCCTGCCTCTTCCAGTTCCCATTTAAGCTCCATATCACTTCTGATGGACCTGCTGTAAATGGGCCACCCTGTGCAATTCAGAGACAAATAAATCTTTTTGCTACTCCTGGGGTGACAAGGGAATAGACTCTGGGAAAGTTCTGCCGTGCAAAGGATCTTGTTCGTTAATAATAATGATAAATAGCTCACTTCTCACATGCAGTGTGAGTTACATTACACTCCAGGCCTCTCCAGAGGTGGCTCGGGTGCTCACTGGAACAGGGTGAGGGAGCGCGTGCAGCGAGGGAGAAAAGGCCAGAGGGAGAGGGGCAGAGAGGCAGGAAGGAGGAACCAGACAGAGAGAACAGTAAAGAAAGGGGGGCAGGGAGGAGGGGCAGGCAGAAGGGAGAGCACAGGAACACAGAGGAAAATGCGGTGAGAACAGTAAGAGGGGCAGGACTGAGGGCCAGAGTGAAGACAGAATGAAGAGGAAAGAGAATTTGCAAGAGAAAAGGGAGGAAAGGAAACTTGGGGAGAAAGGAACTAACTGAAACAGGAAAATAAAAAGAGACATTCTAGAGGAAAAGTTATGAACACAGGAAAAGACGTACAAACATTAAGCAGCAAGAGAAAGGAAGATAGGAGAGAGAGAGAAAAGAAGGATGCCACACCTTCTCACCTTTGGGGTGCACCTGCTCCCTTCACCCCCTGTAAGATTTATGCTGTACCCTTGATCAAACTTTGGCAAAAAGCCCTGCCATTTCCACCGTAGGTGCCATCTCTAAAGGCGTTATTAATATTTATGGAATGCTTGCTAGATGCCGCTACAGTCTTTAATATCTTATTATAGAGCCTGTTATAAAATGCATTAGTAATAAATTCCTGACAGATGGAGTTCTGACAAGGTGCAGGCGCCTCGGTGGATCAGAGCTGGTAACGGAGCCTCCTGTGCTGCTCAGAGGCTGGGCTGCTGCCTGCTGGGGCTGGGGTGGGGCGGGGAGAGGGGTTACTGGGATTCTGCCCCTCCGTCCTCTGCCCTTGGTTGTATTTTTACACACCTTCACTCCCTGCTTCCTTTTCCCAGATGGGGAAAATGGAAGGTCAGAGAAATGAAGCCACTTGTGCAAGGTCACACAGATTGTAAGTGGTGGAATCAGGATTCAAAGTCGGGTCACCTTTCTGTGCCCAGACCTCAGGATCCCAGAGATAAGGATGGAGAGTGGGCTCAGGGCCCCTCCTAAGTGGGACTTCCTGGTCTGGAAGGGCTGCGGGTGAGGGTGGCAGCTGAAGAGGCCTCTAGGTAAGAGAACAGAGGATTGGTGGGAGCTTTAGCCTAAAAAGAGTTTCGGAAGGAAGGAGGGCACTCCGAAATCGCACACTTCCACTGAGAATAAGGAAAGGGGCTCCCATTGGAACAAGAAGAATTCAAGTCAGAGGCAAGGAACTTTCTGAACATGGGCTCCTGGGGCAGAGGAGAAACTGCACTTCAGTTTCTGTTGGACGCTAAAGCAGGTGCCTCTTCACTGGTGATTCTGGAGGCCTACTGGAATGCTTCGGGAGGATGTCACTCCCAAATATGGGGGTTTGTGGCATTCCAGCTTATGGGGGAGCAGTGAGGGAGGAGAAATGGGGTCTATGGGAGAGGTGGGCTATGCTTCTTTCTCAAATAAGCAAGAAGGCACTTGAGCGCAGGAGGACAAGGTCCACATAGGACAGTACAGGGGAGAGAAGCAGGAGGGGCAAGTGCCCACGGGGCATCAACACATATCTCAGGGAGCCCCACTCTGGTCAGGGAGGGGCACACGTGTGTGCACAAACCCATGTGTACCCGTACTCTGGCATCTCTATCTGGAGGAATCAGGGAGCAATAATTTGGCGCCATCTCTTCTTTCTACCAGTATCTGCTCTTTTGGGTGAAATGTACTGGATCTAAAAGGCGCCGGGTATGCTCTGAGAGCCGGGGTGGGCTGCCAGCTCTGTGGGCTGGGTCCTAAGTCACTCACACCCTGACATGGCTCGAGGACATCTCTCTGGGCCTAGGTTGGTCTCCCCAGCTGTTCTGGTCTCCTCCAGAGCCAGCCCAGCACCCTCCCATGTCCAAGTCCCTCCTCAGAGTCCCTCCTTCGCAGCCTCCAGCTGTGTACTGGCTTTTGGAATCCCTAGAAGACACTCATCAAAGTGCTTACCGAATGGCCCTCCTGACCTGCTGCAGCCATACTGGACCTCCTGTCTTTCCTGACTCCCACTCTTCACCCTCCTCTACCTTTTTGTTATTTACCTTGGCCACCTTTTTAGTCCTGGCACTGTCACTTGTACATAGAAGGCATTCAATAAATGTTTTAAAAGAATCAGGATTTTGTGGTACACATGGCAGATTGAACACATCCATTTATTTCTGTTTTTGTCCCAGCCCCTCACCAAAATGACAATAAAGGAATTAAAAATGCATAAATCCACAAGGGCAAAAAGAACAGGAGAGGAAACAACAGCAGATGAGAGATGTCAACAAAATTCTGGAAACTGGAAACAGATGGGCCAGTTATAACTGCCTGAGGAGATGGGCGAGCTGAAGCTCAGGCCTGTGTCTCAGAACACTGGAAAAGCTCGGGACTTGGAGACAGCAGGTGATGCTGAGTGGGAGGGAATGGGGTGAGGCTGGACAGCTTTAAAAAGAGTGGTTAGACTCCCAGATCCCTTCCCCAACTCTTGCACAAAATGTAAGATTTACTTTCTAGAGGGTCTGAGTTAGTTAAGCTCTGGACTCATGGCTGGAAGCTGAACCAGGCACTGAAAACAGGGAGGTTAGGAGGAAATCTGTACCTTCCCCACAAATCCCATCCCTCATCAGGTCTCTTTAGCCATTCAGCCTCCTGAAGCCTCCAGGCAGTAAAAAGGAGAACTGGTGCAAGAGAGAAAACACGAACATTGACATGTTGTAGATCCCTCGAAAGAATAGCCAGGTCCTCCTCCAATCATTCCATAATGGAGCCCACTGGTGAACAAGCAGTCCCAACCATGCCCTGCTCCACACATACACAGCAAACTTCCAGGCAGCTACGTGTGAACTCACCTGTATATATGAAGAGACAACTAAGGATCACTAAACATTTGAGAATAGCCTCTAATGTGAAAGACAGAGTGGGAAAAAACAGTAAAAAGGAGTAACAACAATAAGCATCTTTAACATCCTCAGAGAGACAAGACACAACATCTTTGGAAAAAGAATATTCCAAGAGGAAAAAAGGCCCAGTAGAAATTTAAAAATTCAACAGAAGAGTTGGAAGATAAAGAAATTTCCCCAGTAGAAACAAATTCAAAGACAGGAAATGGGAGAGAAAAGTAAGAAAATTAGAGGAGCAGTTCAGAAGATCCAACATTCCAACTAATAGGAATTCCAGAGGAAAAAAAATACAGGTCAGGCATAGTGGCTCATGCCTGTAATTCCAGCACTTTGGGAGGCCGAGGCAGGTGGATCACCTGAGGTCAGGAGTTTGAGACCAGCCTGGTTAACATGGCAAAACCCCCATCCCTACTAAAAGTATGAAAAATTAGCTGGGCGTGGTAGTGGGTGCCTATAACCCCAGCTACTCGGGAGGCTGAGGCAGGAGAAACGCTTGAACCCAGGAGGCGGACGTTGCAGTGAGCCAAGATCACACCATTACAC
The DNA here is from genome assembly GCF_003255815.1 of Theropithecus gelada. NCBI lineage: Eukaryota > Metazoa > Chordata > Mammalia > Primates > Cercopithecidae > Theropithecus > Theropithecus gelada. Next base: position 62,412,162 of record NC_037677.1, read on the forward strand.
TCCAGCCTGGGTGACAGAGTGAGACTCTGTCTCAATAAATAAATAAATAAATAAATAAATAAATAAATAAATAAATAAAATAAATTTAAAAAAAAAAGAGTAAATGAAGAGGAAGAAGTCATTCAAAAAGTAACAGAAGAAAATCTCCCAGATCTGAAGGACATGTTTCCAGATTGAGAGAGACCACTATGTGTTCAGAAGAAAGACTTATACTGAGACATAAAACCATGAAGTTTCAAAAACATTGATTATTTTTTTAAAATCCTGAAACTTTCAGAGAGAAAACAAAAGGCCACATACAAAGGATCAAGAGTCAAAGTCGCACCAAAGTTCATAACAGTGACACTATAGGCTGAAACACTAAGGAAGAAAGAATTTCACATTACAAAGAATACTATTTCCATTCCAGAATTCTACATGCAGCCAAACTATCAACAAACAAAAGCATAGCATGAACATATTGTTCAGATGAAGTGGAAAAAAATTCCCATGAATGCTTCTTTCTGAAAATTACTGAGAGTATACCTCATAACGAGGGTGTAAACCAAGAAAGAGGAAAATATGACATTCATGAAACGAGATCCAATAGAGGAGAAAGACAACAGATTTCTCAGAGTGACTCTTTTCCTCTCCAATGCTCACCCCACATCAAGCCTCCAGAACACCACACAAGTCAGAGCACAGCTGGTCCAGGTTGAGACAGGAGGGTGGACACTCCAGGGAGAATGTTGTTAAGAAAAATGCAAATCAAATTTTAAAAATTCAGTATACTTTAAATATGCTGAGAGGCTCCCTACATCAAGCATTAAGGAACACTAAGAAACAAAAAAAGAAGTGACTATTAATTCTAGGGAAAATAAAAGAGGAAATATAATTACAGTATATTATGTGGCTCAGCTGTGAATAACATTTACATAATCATAATACTGTGTACACTAAATGATGTTTTAGCTAAAAAGAGAAATATAATTATGTTTAGAGATGGATAGTGAATGTTAAGAGAAGGGTGTTTATGTAGGGTGTATATATGTTACAAGTAGGACGTAGTGAAATTTAAGAGTAGGATGTTTGTGTAGGGTGCACGTACGTTAAGAGTAGGGTGTAGTGAATGTTAACAGTAGGGTGCATGCTCCAGTGTGTGTGTATAGCTAAGGTAGAGGATGGTGTAAAAGTGAAATTCTCATCCTTCATAGGTGGAAATCAATAGATAATATTCAAAACTAAAACAATGTATAAGCATGTGATTTAGAATATTAGAAATTGAATGAGATTCTCTCAGGGTGGGAAGCAGGAGTGGTAAAGAATGAATCAGGGTCTGCTGCTTTTATTATAAGCTGAGCTGTACTATTTGACTTTTAAATTCATACATATATTAGTTTGATAAAAGTTAATATCAAAATTAAAAACAGTATTTCCCTATGGCTGTACCACCGAGTGTCCTCCTCCCTTTCTTTTTCTTTTTCTTTTTGAGACCGAGTCTCGCTCTGTCACTCAGGCTGGAATGCAATGGCATGAACCTCCACCTCCCGGGTTCAAGCAATTATCCTGCCTCAGTCTCCCAAGTAGCTGAGATTACAGTCTTGCATCACCATGCCCAGCTAATTTTTGTATTTTTAGTAGAGACAGGGTTTCACCATGTTGGCCAGGCTGGTCTCGAACTCCTGGCCTCAAGTGATCTGCCCGCCTTGGCCTCCCAAAGTGCTGGGATTATGGGCATGAGCCATGGTGCCCAGCTGCCTCCTCTCTTTCAACTCTGCCCCCTGTAATGGCTCCTGAAAGTCCCTGCCCTAAAGCACTCATCCAGCATCTCATTTTCCCCAAAAACACCATCATGTGCTCCAAGGCAAAGTCTCCCAGACCTTGACCGTCACCATAGTCTCATCAAATCTTCTCTCTTTAAACTCCTCTTTCACTGCTGCTCCACTGGGGCCTCGATTTCAGTTCAACTGTTCCACGTGCCAGCCCCAAAGCATAGTCCCCTCCCAGGTCCGTGCTCATGGTGCCTCTGTCTTTCCGATCTGCGTTCCTTTGGATATTTCCCCTAGAGGGCAGAGGTCAGACATCACCACCCAGTGACTGACACTCCCTCCCTTAGAAGAGGTTGTTGGCTCCACCCAGGCTTCTAGCACACATGCCTGGGTCTGGGGTGAGACACCCTCCCCCTCACCCCATGCACACATGTGGGACACGCAGGGCTAGGTGGAGTCTCATCAGAGGGACATCTGGGGCCTCCCCCACTTCTTCTCAGGAGCTTGACTTTCAAGGCCAAGTGTGATACCCAAGCATGAAATGGCCCTAGCTCCTTCCTATTCAGAGACTAAGGAGCTCCAAGGCAAATTTCCTTACCCTTGACTCCAACCCAATGACCTTCCTGTAGAATGAATGACAGTAGAATTTGGAGATCCCCCAGTGCCACCTGCCATCACTGACAACATTCCAGGGCCATCCCTGTACCTGCCTCCTCCAGGCTCCCCCCGCACCCTCTCACTTGCAAACCAGCAGGAGCAGAGGAAGAGAGCACATGGCAACAGAGGCATCAGGGACGGACGGCTGGACCACATACAAAGGATCAAGAGTCAAAGTGGCACCAAAGTTCATAACAGTGACACTATAGGCTGAAACACTAAGGAAGAAATAATTTCACATTATAAAGAACACTATTTCCATTCCCAGCAGTTGGCTAAGGGCTGTGTGCAAAGAAAAAGGGAACAGGAAGGGCCATGATGACGGTGCAGCCCTGGTGCCCGCCCTGGCCCCAGCACCCAGGATATCTGCTTTTAACACGAGGCAGCATGTACCAGGTACCACCCCCTCCCTCATGGGCTGGGCTTCTGTTTTCCTCTCCATGAAATGGAAGGAAACCAAGAATAAAGGTATGAGTTGGGAAATCCAGTTCTTAGCTATTTAAAGTCATCATCTCATACCCCTCCCTGGCCAGAGTGATTGGTCTGATTGGCTGCTGGAAGCCTCATACCCTCCTACCCTCAAGTAGGGACTTGGAAACAAGCTTCTGGAGACCAGGAAGGATCCGTGTGGTGCCCGTATTCCTCTCTACGCACACTGGCCTGATTAGGAAAATCCCAGAAACAACTGCCCCAGACTGCGTCACAGTCCGGCTGCTCTCCAAAAACAATCTTCCCGACTTCCTTCTCTGTTGCTATGCAATGTCAACATAAACATCTGATGCCTCAGTGTTTCCATCCAGGAAATGGGTATAGTAATCCCTATACTATCTTCTATATAGAGCTGGGGTGGAGATAAAATGAATTAACTATGGAAACATGTTTTGAAAAATCAAAGGCCAAAAAAAAAAAAAATTCTCACAACTTTCTGCAGAGGCAGAAAACTTCAAGAGAAAAATCCGGGGAATGATACGATGTGATTTATAAGAAGAGTCCTTTCTAAAAAGCTAGCCTGCAGTCCAGAAGCTGGGCCATCACGTTCCAGGGCACTGTCTCTGAACCCAGGGCTGCAGGGGCTGGAGGCATGCAGTAACCTTGAGGCTTGGTAGAGTCTGAAAAGTGGTGACTGAGGGATGCAAGGAGCCTCCTGGAATTTTTTTAAAATAAGAAAAAGAGCACTTTGGGAGGCTGAGGTGGGAGGATTGCTAGAGCCCAGGAGTTAGAGACCAGCCTGGTCAACATAGTGAGACCATCTCTACCAAAAAAAAGAAAAAGAAAAAATTAGTCCAGTATGGTGGTGTGCACCTGTGGTTCCAGCTACTTGGGACTCAAAGGTGGGAAGAATGCTTGAGCCCAGGACATTGAGGCTGCAGTGAGCTGTGATTGTACTGCTGCACTCCAGCCTGGGCCACAGAGTGAGACCCTGTCTCGAAAAACAAAAAGCAAAAAAAAGAAACCTGCTTCATGGAGTTATAGTGAGGCTTATGGGAGACAAAGTGTGTAAAGTGATTAGTGCATAATGGGTGCTCAGCAAATCTCTGGTTCTGTCGTAATGCTATTACCTCATGGGGCTGTGTAAGGGTTAAGGTGGAGATGTGCATAGACAAGGGTCAGTAAACTGTAAGGTGCTTTGCAGATGTTACTTATGGTGGGAAGGTCTGGAAAGGGAGGGGAAGGTTCTAAAGGCTGAGGTCCCTGCTCTGCCCTCAGCAGAGAGAAAACTCCCAGGGAACCCTCTGGGGATCACACGTCCCCCACCTCCATCCCAAAGGGGAGCACTCTGGGTGTGCAAAAGCCTCTAACACTGCCCTGAGCTCTTTGTACCCAGATGTCCTGCTCACAAATGGGGCTCCATCTCCCTGCCCCCAAATTCATTCCCTTGCATGATGATGAATCATGTTAAACAAAATAAATATGCAAATCTCCTCAGGGCGGGCCTTACATCTATGGGACGCTGCACCTAACAAATGGATTCTGAATAAGAAGACAGCTCCAGCAAAGCAGGCTCTCTTGTTGTCTCTCCTCCCCTGCCCCTTGGACTCCTCCCACCCCTGTCCCTCTGTCCCCAGCCTGGGTGGGTGTGCATACTGAAGGAGTGGGTGAAGGGGGGAGCAGAGGCCTGGGCAGGCATAAGTATGGTGGGGTAGGCCTGGTGCGGTTTCTGCCTCTCCAATCCTGAGGCTACAGCTGCTGGCCCTTCAGGCGGTGTGATGTGATAAGCGGAACCTGTCACTTGGTTCCCCAGGGCTTAAGGGCCGACAGAGCTGGGGAAGGTTTGCACCGGGCTGCAGGGGAGCTGAGGGGTAGTGAGGGCTGGGGGTGTGGGGAGATTGGGGGGCACTGGACCCAGGCAGGGAGAGGGCAATTGCAGAAAGTCACTGGGCTCTGGGGACCTTGGGGAAATAGCTTAAGCTTCAATCCATGAAGAAAGACCGAATGATCCTATTCCAATGTCTATTCCAATGGTTCACACCCCTGGCTGCATATTAGAATCACCTGGGGAGCTTTTTAAAAATATCGGTGCTGGGGCCCAGTCCCTGCCTCTGTATCTTTTAAATTCCCATCAAGTTCTCATGTACAGCCAAGGTGGGGAAGCACTGCCCTAGCCCAGGAACCCTGTCTTACAGATGAAAAAGCTGCAGTTGGGAGTGGGGGTACTGGATGGTAGTCACACAGATGGTCCCTGGGGTAGAGTTCTCACTGCCGGTGCCCATGTTAGTGCTGACTCCCTGATGTCCCCTACCTTGCCCTAACATTAATGTAAGGTGGTTTCCCAAACACACAGTATTCTTAACCTCGAGGGAAGCAGCATTGGGTGGAAGAAAGAGCCCTGCATGGGGGACAGAAGACCCTGGACCAGGGTCCCCTGTGTGATCCCGGACAAGAATCAAAGCTTTTTGGCTTTTGGGTCCTTGTCCATTCAATGACGGGGCAGACCACATCCCTCCGCACTCCCTTTCTGCTCAGTTGTGAGTCCTTCCTCAAATCCAAGCCACTCTAGTTCCACGCCAGCCCCTTTGCTCTGGGACCATCCTCAGAATATAAAAAGGCAGTGTGTTCTGAAGCGAAAATCAGTGAAAGCATTTCTCCCTCCCTTTCCTGTTTGTTTTTTTGTTTTTTCAGAGCCTCACTTTCCAGTGAGACACATGACACTCTCATGTAGACTAAGCACAGGTTAAATACTCCACGGCCGGCTATGGGTGCTTGCCATGTGCCAGGACTGCGGGGCACAGTCCCTGCAAGTGGGCAACCAGTGAAGGAAGGACTTTCTGAGAGTCAAGGGCACCATGTGCCAGGACACCAGAGGCCTGGCCCCCTGTGGCCCTGTCCCTCCAGCTCTCATGTGGATCACTAGCTGGAAAGGATGGGAGGACACAGAGACATCAATGCGACAAACCCAAACACCTATCTAGTTCCCCTCTTCCACCTCTGTGTGACAAGTACCGAAGCTCTCTGAGCCTCAGTTTTCTCATCTGTAAAATGGGGCAATAACACCTTCCTCCTGCATCTGTGGGCCTAGCAGTAGTGATTCTGAGACACTTAGCCTGAGGCCTGGCCCACAGTCATAGCGATAGCAGTCACGATCACTGCAGGAAACTTCCTTATTGCCAGTGGCAGCCTCAGCTTCTTATACTTGGGCGGGGGCAGCCCAAGGAGATCCATTCACCTGAGGAGCATTCCCTGAGAGGGGAGGGTGCTGGATGGTGCCTCTGTCCCTGCTAGGGGAGGTGGAAGCCCCGCTGCAGGGGTTGTGGGAGGAACAGGGAGGGGGGTCCAATTCCTTGGTCTATTGTGCCTTGGAGACCAAGACCCATTGGGCTCCACTGCTGGCTTCAGGGACAGCTAGAGGTCCTGAGGGTCCTTGGGGTCAGTCTGGTGGTCTTCTCATGGCACACAAAGACCATGAGAAGACCACCAGGCTGACCCCAAGAAAAGAGGGAAACCAGAATCCTGGGTGCACCCTGCTGGAAGGTTTTTCCAGGATGGCCATGGCCTCATCTGCTAAGACCAGGCTTGACCAAGAAACAAACTAGTCTTCTCTTCCCTACCAGAACCTCAGGAAGGTACCTTCTGGGTAACTGAAGGAGATAACCAACCGATCAGGAAGTTCCAAGGGCCTTCCAAGCCCCTTCTGGAATGAAGAATGCAGAGACTCGATTTCCACCTAGAAACAGAGTCCCACCCCTCCCTCCTCCTCCTGGCCCTGGGGTGCCCAGTGAAGGGCCCAACAGCTCCTAGGGCTCCCTGACCTTCCCCTAGGAAGTGGGAGAGACCAGGGGTAGGAATTGCAAATGACGTTCATTAAGCAGGGTGCTAATACCATGAATTGCAAATGAAACCCAGATGAAGAGGACCCTGGCAGCCTTACCTCTGTTTGATATTAATTGGGCGACACTTTGTTTTAATGGTACATTAATTAATGCGGAATTTCGACGGAAGTCCTCGTGACACTCACATTAATACAAATGAATTCATTACCGTCGGTGTTATTACAAGAAATGACAAATAAATCTGTAACAGTGGGACCCTTCAAATAATAATCACGAATCATTAGGTTTGCCGCTCGTTTGTACTGTAGCTTGCAAATACGTGTATATGTTTTCTGCTGCGAGGGAGCCTTGCCTTTTGGCTGGGGGAGGCAGCCGGTGGGGGCTGGCTGTGGGGGTGGAGGGGAAGCATCTTCCAGACTTTTCTACATCTGATTTTCCTTCCCTCCTCCACCCACCCCAGGACACTCCTCTTGGCTCTTCCCAGAACCTCCCCCAGGCTGAGCAAGCCCCATGTCAGCAGCATAATTGACGCTGCCCCTGCCCCTGCAAATCCAGCATGCCTGGTGTATACTCACTGGCCTTGAGGATGGGACGGTGGGGGAAGGAGTAACAGCACTGGGGCCCTGGGGTGGACTTGGGCCTGAAGCAGCCGTTCATTCTCAACACGTTTCCCACAGGCAGACTTGTCTTTTTCCTTTTTGCTTTCTTTTTTTTTTTTTTTTGAGACAGTGTCTCACTCTGTTGCCCAGGGTAAAGCATAGTGGCACGATCACAGCTTACTGCAGCCTGAAATTCCTGGGCTTAAGTAATCCTCCCATGTGTCAGTCTCCCAAGTAGCTGGGACTACAGGTGCACACTACTACATCTAGCTCATTTATGTTTATTTTAATTTTATAGAGATAGGCTCTTGATATGTTGCCCAGGCTGGTCTCAAACTCCTGGCCTCAAGTGATCCCCCCCACTCCCAAGCCTCACAAGTCGCTGGAATAGTCAGTCTGGTCTTAATGTGTCACCCCAAACCTCAGAACATCTTGTGGGAGAATTCATATGTACCATGACCAAAACTATATTAGAAGTTTTATGTACTTTCTCCTCTTCAGCCCTCACAACAGTCCCTGAGGCTTTATCCCCATTGTAAAGGAGAAGAAACAGGTGTAGAGAGGTCAAGGCCTTACTCCTCGATCCTAAGAGGAGGGGCCAGGCTTGGGACTCAGCTCTGCCTTAATCCAAAGCTCCCAACACACTGTTTCCAGAGATAAGTTTCCATCTGCGGAATGCCCGTTAATATCTTGGTGGAGGCAGGGATAGCTAGATAAACCAGCAGGCTGGTCCCAACTCTCCACACTACTCTGTGCTTCAAGGTCTGTGGGACCTTGTAGTCCCACAAGGCCAAGAAAGGAACCTCCCCGCCCCCGCCCCACAACCTGAGTCTGCAGCTGCCTTCCTGATCATCTCTCACACCCTTCAAAGTGCCCTGGAGTTGCAGTCAAGACCATTTTTGCTTCTCTGGGGCAATAAGTGAGGCCCCAAGAAACTACCCTGGAGGAAAGTGTAAAACCTGCCTGAGTGACCTAGGTGGATTTTGATCTGAAAACGACCTGCAGGCCGCCTCTCCTCTGTTCTGCACTCAGGGCAGGCAGTGCCAGTCAGGCACAGTGCTCTTCCCAGACTCAGCTTCAGGATTCTCTGGCCAACATGCTAATAAGCAGCTTCCATCGAAGGCTTGGGGTTGGTGCATGATTTGAATTGCTGCTTGTTACCCCTGTTTACAGCATCTTTCCCTGGAGCACTTTAAAATAGAGCCCAGTCTCCTCTGACAGGGATGCCCCAGAGCAGTTCAGCTCAGTGGTCAAGAGATCCAGTAAATGACCCATCTCTGGAGTTCCTCCAACCCCACAGGCTGGGACTCTATGCATCCGTGCCCCCTCCTCTCCTAAATGGGCTAATCGGTCAGTCTTCTCATTCACTTACAACAGCTTTCTGACCTTTGGCAAACAGGTGAAACAATATGGAAGCCAAATCCAGCTCTTTCCAGCCCTGAATGACCACCAATGGGACAAACTCCGTGGGCCCTGCCCAATGACCTGCCCTCTGCTCTGGCCCAGGGAGCCCCAGCTCGTGGAGGTGAATGCCCTTTAGCTGTTGGCTCCTATTTCAGGGGCCAGATCCTGGCTGATCAGCAGTGGGCCATGACCACATTTGGGTGTCTGGGGGCTCTGGCCCCTCCCCTGCTCACGCTCTGCCTCATTCACACTGGTGCTGAATGAACCAATTAATCACCTAACACTGTTAACTGTACTAATTACGCTTGCTCTTAAAACTTGTGGAACAATTATTTACTGTCTCTGCCTCATGAGCTATCAGTTATGGTGATTGTAGGCAGGAAGTCATTTCTCTTGAACCAAGAGAGAGGTCTAGTCAGGCTCAGAGCTGGTTTTTCAAGAACCCTCTGGCAGGCTTTGCCCAAGTATGGCAAACCCAGTGGCTTCTTCATGGGGACAGGCTTTGCAGTCTAATAAAGGAGGCAGGTCAACACTGATCTTAAAGGAAGTCTTTATTATATGAAAGTTGTTCCCCTAAAAGATAAAATGACAACCACTAAGTACTACCCTGAGGACTGTACTACTTCCTTCTTCCCTCTGTCTCTGTGTGTACACAGTGCCCCCCTTGGCAAGGTTTGGCATCACACACCCAGAGATCTGCAGGGAGGATGCACATGCACATGGGACTACATTTTCCTCCTGGTTCCCCAAGTTGGGGCTCTACATTGCCTCTTCCCAGCCCACCTCTGAAATTGCTTCCCTTGTCTCCTAATCCCTTCCACTTGGAGGAGAGCTGGTGCCTCTGACCAAGATCTACGTGAAGATAAAGAAGACATACTTGGTGGAAGCAGCTGTCAGGCTCTGTGCACCCCTCCTGGACCTCGAGATATTCCTGTCCTCCGACGCCACTGGATTAGGAGCTCAAACCCATATGCCATCACCCCCCTCCACCACGCACACACATACATAAAGACACTCTCCCCTCTCTGCCTCCACCCTGCACGACAGTGTGTGATGTGGCAAACACGTATTTATTCAGGCACGCAGCAGGCCCCTGCAGGCTGTGGCCCCGTCCCCTGAGCTCCCTCCCCTATCCCAGCCCTCCCGCTGCCCCAGTGCTCATTTCTGAACGTCAGGGCAAAAAGCACTTAGAGCCAACTGCTGAGCCCAAATCTATTCTGGTGCAGAGAAATGCACTCCGTCACCACACAGCTGACAGGCTCCAGGCAGGCTGGAGGAGCGGCGGCCAGCCTCTGACTGACCCTACCCCACGGGGCCTCTCTTCCAGCTCCTGTCCCTGGCTGGAGTCAAGCACGCCAAGTGGCTGCTTAGCCCTGGCCACAGCAGTTGAGACACCCCTATCTCCATGGAGGCCACTCTGGGTCCCAAACAAGCCACTGTCCACTTGATACCTCTGCAGGAGTCTCAAAGACGGTATAGATTCAGCAGGCCTAAGAACAAACTCTGGAAACTGTGTCCTCGGCTCCATGAATGGCAATACATTCCCTCTGCACCCACCACTGAGCCAGAAACCAGACTCTTCCTTGCAATTCCCTCTCCAGGAGCAGTCTGTTCCTGCCCCTCCCACCCACCACCATCCCTGCGGGGACCGGCTCACTGGGCTCCACAGCCTCTCTGGCCCTGCAATGTGGACTCCCCCGTGGCGCTATGAATGCTCTGAAATACATATCTGGGCGTGTCACCACAACCCCATCCCAGTCCGCCAGTAACTCCACAGTGGCTTCCTGCTGACCTCCAGATAAACGCCACAGAAGCCCTTCCACGCCTGTGTGGCCTGGCCTGCCTGGTTCCCCTTCTCTCGGCTTCACTGACTCCTCGCTTCCCTCTAGTCCTCTGGCCTTGAACTTCCTCAGATGAACAGGGTGCTGTGCTGCCTCCAGCCGCTGCCTGTGCCATCCATCTGCTAGAAACCTTTCCTCATCTTCACCCCCAACTCTTGCCTGTTCAGCCTTCACATCTCAACCAGGCCTGTTTCCTCCAGAGGTTTCTCTGACCCCTAGTCTGGGTCAGGTCCTTGGCTGTATTTGCTCAGAGTTGCCTGGCTATTCCCTGGGTCTCCAATCTCACTGACATTAGGTGACTCTCTGGTCACCATCTGACTCCCCACTAGACTGTAAGCTCCTTGAGGGTGGGTCCACGCCCAAGTCTGCTCTCCATTGTGTCCCCAGGGCCCAGCCCAGTGCCCTGCATTAAACGGTTACTGAAAAAAATCACTGTTGAATGAATGACACCCTGGCCACCTGTCTCTTGACCTGCCCCTCATCTGCCTATTTAGTGAGATGACTGGGAAATACCAGCTCTGAAGTTTCTCCCTCTCATTCATTCAACAAATATTCACTGGGCATTATGTCCTAGCCCCTGCTGGGAAGTGGAGGCACACTGACAGGCACCTAGAGAGTCTAAAGGCATCCATGAAGGCAGAGTGCCCATCTCCATGTCAGGAGGTGTGATAGGAAGGGCGATGTACCTGTGTCCTAGCTCCCAGCTCCTCCACTGCCTGAAACTGGTACCCGTAGATCTTTGCTCATGCTGTTCTGTCTGTCTGGAACATTCTTCTCCATTCATTCATTCCACTAATAATGACCATGCACACACTATATATCAGGCATGTTCTGTGTTCTAGGTGCAGTGGACACGCAGGCCAACTCCTATGCCTGTTTCAGTCCCAATTTGTTTATCGCCTCCTCTGGAAAACCCTCCCTAATTTCCTGAACCTGGGGTGGGTGCCCCTTTGGTGGGCTCCCAGAGCTCGCATTCTGCTCTGCCTCCATCACAGCATTTATTACATCACCTTAAAATTGCTTGCATTGTATTAAAACTCCACAACTGCCTTGCTCACCACAGTAGCTCTGGTACCATCATATTGCTCTGCCTGGTACATAGCAGCCACTCAAAATCCATTTTTCCGCACGAGCAAATGCCTCTGTTTCTTTTACGAGTGTCTCCACAAGCTCTAAAGGTAGAGAGGAAGATGCTTCGGACTGAGTTACGGTTGCTGAAATAAACATGGAGAAGGGGCATTTGTAAGGAGACCGTGGCCAGCAATGGAGAGGCAGAGGGGTTTTGAGACGAGATACCGAGAGGGGATACAAGCTGGAAAACAGTGATTTCCCTGTCCTGGGTCTGAGAATGCTATGGCCATCAGATCAGAGGGGAAATGAGGCTGCAAGACCAGAAACCCTTAGATGGGCAAACTTGGACAACTGGGTTGCTCGACTCCAAAGCCCTCTGCTTTCAGCCTTACTTCTGTTTGGCCCTGGTACTTCCCTCGGGTGTCTATACCACCCCAGATGTCCTCCTGGCATTGCCCGTCACTTCCCAGGGCGTAGGGGTGGCCTCTGCAATCACTCTGTCCTCTATCTGGAGAGTCGCCTCCCCTAAGATGATGTGTGCTTCACTCCCTCAAGGTCTCTGCTCACATGTCCTCAGAGAGGCCCTGCCTAGCCACAAAGCCTGCTCTAGACACTTGCCTGCTTTATTTTTCTTTGTGGCCCTTCTCACCAGCAGACATAGATGTATGTGTTGGTTCTCTTGTCTCCCCCACTGGATGAAAGCTGCCAATAGCAGGGATTCCACCCGTTTTGTTTGGCTGAGTTCCCAGCTCTAGGAACAGTGCTTAGCACACAGTAGGCCCTTAAGAACTGTTTCTTGAATGATAACAAATAGGAAGATGGTATGTGGCAACTAAAACTTATCCGACTAGCTAAAAGTGCAAAAGACTCTTAGGGGGTAAGCATCGGGTCTCCCTATGGAACAAACAGCCCCTGCAGGGGACACAGGGCAGGCTCATTGATGACGACAACCTGAAGACAGCCCGAGAAAGCTGAAGGTGCAAACCGTCTCACTTTTAATGAAACGCACGGTGGATGAGAACGGTCTAATGGGTTTCTCCAAAGGCCACCGACCTCTCCGGCAGGGACAGCTGCTCCATCCTCCCCCATCCCCTGCCATGGCCTGGGAGCACGGTGCCTATCTCAATACCACTTCTCCTCTCTGCAGCCTTCTTTCCCCCTTGTAGCATGAACTAAAGAGATTAAATGATCAGCTGCCAGGAAAGGCTGGGGCGAGCACTGCTGTCTCTTTCAAGCTATTGCATCAGGTGCTTCTGGCCTGATGGCTGTTTGCTGGATGCGAATCCCTCCTTCGACAGTAAGTTAGAGGGTGGATGTGGCTTTCCCCTCCTGCTGCTGTCATCAGGGGTTGGGGTCGGGGACTGACTGTCCCCAGGGTTACCCCAGGCCACACACTGCACCAGTCACAGACACCAGACCCCAGCCACGGACCACCTCCAACCTCTAAATCTAGACTCTTTAACTGTCAAGAATTGGGAACATCATTCGATGGGCTCCTGACTGGCTGAGAAGTCAACTGAAAATGATCTGACTGCCTTCAAAGGTGGGGAGTTAGGAAACCGAGCACTATCTTCTTCCCCCAGATAGCTGTGGCCAAAGTTCTTTGCCTCGTGGGTCTTGTCTGTGGCATTGGCGGCTTCTACTTCATGCCTGATTGTGGGGGAGTGGGTATTTGGGGTGTGCAGCACATCCCAGGGCAACATGCCTGTGGCCCCGGCCTGGCGTGGGTACGCCCTTCTTCTTTTCCGTCCCGGTCACTAACCGGTTAACCCTCTGCCAGCATTCCCACTCCTGTGGCTGGAACACCAGGCAGAGGGTGGGAGTGGGCGTGGGGCAGGCTCTGCTGGCAGCGCCCTGATTGCCTTGCCTGCCGCCGTCCAGCCCCCAGCCTGCTCCCATCGCCAGCTTCCTCCACTCTGCCCTCCCCCTGGTGAGGCTGGGGGTGATTGGAACCCCTTCTGCTACAGCTGATTAGGCCTGATTTCACCAGCCTGCTTCCACCTCTGGAACCTTCCCTGTTATTAAAGTTGTTTTCCGTCCACTCTCTCGGTCCACTGGATGAGGAGAGTTTATTCGATTTGATTTCTACCCCCACCTCCCTTTTTTCCGCTACTCCAGTCCACCTCTCCTGTGTCTGTGGCAGCCAAGCAGACCAGAGTTCTGTAAAAACCAGGAAAATTAACTTCTAACCTCAGGAAAGAGCTATAATAAAGCCAGGTGAATAATAAAAGCTTCATCTAACATAACTCTGATTAAAAGCTCAGGCCTGCCTCCTTATCCTATCCTGCCCACGAGGAGGAGGCTGGCCCTTTAAAGCAGCTGATGGTTGAAGGCACGGAAAATATAGCCTGCCCTGGCCTCCAATTTGCTTTTTTCCATCTTTTTTTTTTTTCCTCCTTCTCAGGCTTTGTTTTACAAATTGGGGCACTCTCTAAGAGGCCCCAGGTCCCATCTGCTGCTCTTCATTGTACTCTACAGTACTTAGCAGCTTTGGGAGAACCAAGTCACTGTGAAGCAACAGGTCCCAGCAGCCCTGGGACCCTCCGCATCCCCACATGGGGCGGGGTGGCTGATAAGAGGGTGCTGGGAGGTTCAGCTCCACCCGGGCCCCTGAACTCTATAGAGCCTGTAATCACAGTGCCCATCTGGGTCTCAGTTTCCCATCTGTCAAATGGAAAGAACCTTTTCCCTTGCTAAAGTGGCCAGGAGAAGCATGAAGACTTGTAAAATTCAGATTGCTGATGGAAAAAAAAAAAAGGTTGACTTCCTCCCTCTCCACTTGCACTGTTATAACCAGAATATATCTATGCGAAACTGGGTGAACAGGAAATCACTTGGCATGTATTCAGCTGGCATGGACAGCGTCGGCCGCATATGGACCCTAATAAACACGCCGTAGGCCAGATCCTGGAGAGGTCATTGCCATCAGACATCTGATCTGTGGGTGCTTTGACAGTGAGGGTAAGGAAAGAGGGGAGCTGTCCCCATCCTCAAGTCTACTATAGCAAGGTTTCTTCCAGTCTCTGGATAATGGAGGTCCTCGGGGGCAACAGGCCTGAGGATGAGGGTGACAAATTCTGGACTATACTGGGCTGTAGAATTGAGAGCCCTGCTCGAGAAATCAGATACTTGGGTCCCCACCCAACTCTCTGTACTCCTGGGGCCAGGCGCTCAGCTCTCTGGGCCTTGGTGTCCCCACCTGCCCTGGAGGAACAGGGTCTCCTAAGTCTGTGCATTCAGGCTGTTCTGAGAAGTTCTGGACTTGCTAGCCTTGCATTACAACGACCTTAGAGCACTGCAACCCTGCATAATTCCACAAGGCAAGGGCACTCCCATCCAATTCCCCTTTTCGATGATTGTCCCCCACTTCAAAACCAGGGGCCCCCTAAAGCCCCTAGGCTCCCAGAAGCCCCCCGCACCCAGCTACCCTGGAAAGGAGCTTGCTGCTCAGAGCCTCAAAAAACCCACTTGGCCTGTGCCTCTCCAAAGGGGAGGGGTGGGGAGAGCTGAAGTGTGGCAGCCTGGAGCCCGGCCCTGCTGGTTGGGCGGGTCAGTTTCATTCACCATTCCCAGCCTTCTCTCCCTCAGGGCACCGGGCTGTGGAGGCAGGAGTCTGGTGCTTTTCAATTTCACGCCAGGTATCAGCAGCCAGGTCTTGGCTGGCCTTATCTCCTCGGCCTCCTGCCTAGGTGGGCGCCTGCTGAGCTCAGCCTCCCTGCAAAGCCCAGAGAGAGGCTATTCAGGGCCAAGACTTGTGGGCAGAGGGGGCCCTGGAGAACTGACATCTGTTGGGCAGGTGGGAGGCTGGGCCCTAAGTCCTGCCATCAGAGGCGGCAGCCTTGGTGACTAAGAATCCTTAAGCACAGCAAGACTCTAAAGACAGAGGATTGAGGGCTGCAAATCACAGAGTCACAGATTAATCACTATTCTCCTAGCTGGACGATCCTTAGGGATTCTTTTGTCCTCTATCCTACTTTCCCTCATTCTCCATATGAGGAAAAGGAGGCTCTGGAGAAAAGAAGTAACTTGCCCAAGGTCACACAGAGCTAGCAGAGCTGGGATCCAACCCCAGGCTGTGATGCCCAGATACCTGGCTGTGAATTACTAAGCTACATCACCTTTCTATCTCCAAGCCAATGACATTGAAGATCCTGAGAGGGTCTTCACACACTGAGCGAGATAGAAGGTGCCTTCCTCCTGCATGGGACCAAGCCACTGCCTCTCAGGGCCTCAGTTTCCTTATCTGGAAAACGAGGAGAGGAAAAAAGTCCTTACTGTCCTTTGTAGATATAAACCAGGGGTCAGCAAACTATGGTCTGTAGGCCAAATCTGGCCCACTGACTCTCTTTGTTGAAACCACCAGCAAAGAATGATTTTTACATTTTTAAGTGCTTAGCAAAAAATCAAAAGAAGAATAATATTTTGTGATGTGTAAAAGTTATATAAAATTCAAATCTCAGCATCTGTAATCTTGTATTGGAACACGTTGTCCTCATTCTTTATATGCTATCTGCAGCTGCGTTTGTATCACAGGAAAGGTGAGTCATTGCAACACAGACCATATGGCCTGCAAAGCCTTGAACATTTACTATCTGGCCCTTTATAGAAAATCTTTGCTGACCTCTTCTGTAAGACTGAGCTGAGCCTGGCCTCCAAACCCCCAGAGCAGCCAGGAGTGGGGAAACCCAAGGAGGGAGCTGGGTGCAGAAGCTCCCGCTGGAAGCGCTCCAGCCACACATGCACAGGTGAATCCCATGAAATGATACCATGCACACTCTCCACAGTGCTCCTCCATGTCCAGAGTGAAGAAGTTTCCTCCCAGCAGCCTGCAGCTCTGAGACCTGCCCTCTAACCCAGGGCCAGGGCCCCAGACTTGCCTTTCCAAAGTCTCTGTTCCTACTAACTTTGCAATGGCTCACGGGTCCATAGGTTCCCTGCCGGGCTGGCTGAGGCTTGAGTGTGTTGTCAATAGGCAGGTGACCGTGTGGCTGGTGCGGGGGCCAGGAGGAGAGGAATCAGAGCGGGTAATTGCTGCATGAAAATGACAGCACAGCTATTTATCCACCCCAAACTGGGCCTTAGCATACCAAGAGGCGGCCAGCGGCTGGGAATCAATACTGCCCCAGAGGAGGGATTATTAGGGAGCGAAGGGGGTTTGAAAGATCCATAAGAGCCTGATGACTGTCTATTTCCAGGGGGGCCATCAGCTGCATGAGAATTGTGCGCTCAGGAGCAGGGCTCTGGCAGCATATGCAAGGGAGGCTGAGCTTGCAGGAGGTCTGGGGCCCTCTCCTTATCTACCTCCTGACCACCAGAGGGATGGAGTTGGGTAGGGCCTGCTTGGGAGGAACCTGGGTTCCAAGAACCAGACTTTGGGGTGGAAACTGGGGAACATGAGAGAGACCCATTCATCCAAAGTGTGCACCTGGCCCAGGGACAGCAAGCAGAAGACCTTGTCCTGGTCCTAGCTCCAGCCTGATGGGCTATGTCATGCTGGATAAGTCCTCCCAGCAGGGCCTGCTATCTCCAGTCCAGCAAGACCCCAGGGACAGGAAGTCACCTGGGCACTTGGGATTTGCACAGAGCTGGGCTGCTGGGAATTTCTGAGCTAGGGCCCTAGTCGGCACAACTGAGAGAAGGTAGGCGGAGACTCCTTCGTGAACTGACCTTCTCTAGCCCCATCTCAGAGCCTTCTTTTCCTTTCTCTGTCCAAAAGAGCAGGGAAGAATTGAAATGGGGGCAATAAGCAGGGGGTCTTCCTGGGGTAGTGAGACCAGCTAAGTTATCACCAACAGCATGTGTGGTTTGTGCAGGCAGGAACGTCACAGACCCCACAATTCTATCAGTCTCCAAGGGCCAGCAGTTGTAAGCCTGGGAAGGCTGGGGTGGGTGAAACATTCCGCGACCACAGTCTAGTAACTGGCCCATACTGGCACTGCCCGCAGGAGCCTTAGCACCATGCACTGAACAACCCAGTCAAGCTGAAATTGCCTAGTGAGAGGGGGAAAGGCAGAGGAGAATGAGCTGCTTTCTGGTCCAGGGTCTGGGCTGATGAGAGGGTGGGTTCCCTAGTGCAGACCCAGGAGGATTGTGCACTCTGGTCCGCACATGAACCTCGGCCCCCTCCATCTCCATCCCTCTACCCTGCAGGAAGGTCATACTGCCTGACAGCTTAACATCTGAGATGACCTATGCCCCACATCCTTAGTGAGTAGAAAGTCCTGGTCCACCCAGGACTGCCTCCACCAGCACCCTAGTGGGGTCCTGTTAAAAGGGAGGTCCCTGTCTCCCCACGAGGGTCCAGGCAGCAAAGAAAGTGTTCTGAAGTCAACTTGCTCCCTGCCAGCCGCTATACAGGTGAGCGCCCTTGCTCTTCCACCATTGAACAAGACAAAGGCAAACACATGCAGCCTGTCTTCAAGGAGATGAAAAGGGGAAGATGGGTGGGGGGCAAGCAGGAGAGAGAGAAAGAGAAGAAACAGGGAGACAGAGAGAGGTCAAGAGAGTCAGAGAAAGGGGTAAATGGGAGAAGACGGGAAAGAAAGAAGGAAGAGAGTCTAAGAGAAACAGGGATGGAGAGAGGGGTAAGAGGAAAGAGAGAGAAGGCGGCAAAGAAGGAGAGTGGAGAGGGAAGGGAGGAGAGGGAGAGGGCTTGAATATGCATAGTTCTCCAAGGAGAAGGAGAGAGGCTGGGTTTGCAATGCAGCCCTCAGGAGACAGCAGGAACAAATTGGGTTTTGAAATGGGAGATAAAAGGAGCTGTTATATCTCTAGTTTTGCATCATTTAGTTCATCAGGCTTGACATGTGTCTAACAAACAAAGCCACAAGCAGAGAAAGAAAGACCAGAGAGAGAGAGAGAGAGAGAGAGAGAGAGAGAGAGAGAGAGAGAAAAGCAAGTGGTCCTCCCCTGGCCCTGCGCACAAAGCTGACACCTCTGCTTTTTATTCCGAAGACTTGATCTCCTGCTGGAAGGAGCCAGGAGGGAGCCACGGAGTGCCAGGCTACAGGTGGGCTGGGTCCAGGAGGACTGGGACTGGTCTGGACAGGAATGAGAGTCCTAGGCTGAGGCTGCACCATAAGCCAGGGTGCTCACTCTGGGTTCCTGGCTGGGGTTCCCAGGGGAAGGGCAAAGGGGCTGTGGGGTGGCTGGGTCCAGGTGTCCGCCCACTGGAGGACACTGTCACACACCTGCCCCACCAGTGGGGAGAGAATTAGGGAGTGGTAGTTCCCTAGGCAGGGTCACAGCCTGAGGAGGACTCATGTCTGGACTGGAGGGAGCAAGCCACCGGAAACTCCCTAGGTTCCCTGGATACAGGCTGAGCTATGTTCCCAGGGTCAAAATCAAGTGAGGAGAGCAGTTTCAGGGCCCCAGGCTTTTGTTCTGTGGTCCCTACACGTGTCTCCTGATTTCTTATTCTGTCCCTTTACCAACCATGAGAACTTGGCAAATCACTGTCTCCAGCCTTGGTTTCCTCATCTATACTGAGCGGTAAGAACTCCCGCACTGGCCACAGGTGAGGATTTAGTAGAGTAGGGCAGGCAAAAGCACCTGGTATACTTTCAGAACCCAGATGCGCTCATTTACAGAAAAGAAAATACGAACAGTTACGAATGATTGTAAACTCCGGGGAGTTTGCCGCACGCTGTATCCACGGAGAAGGCGGTTGTTCTAGCTGCCTGTCACTTCCTGGAGTATATTCACCTCGGCATCAGGCAGACTTGATGCACTTGCCTTGTATCGTTTTGCTAAAATCAGAGTAATCTGAGAACCAGAAAAAAAAAATGTTGGACATGACAGGGAAGCAGGAAGAGAAATGGCTTTTGGCAGGGGCGGGCCAATGACTCCAGCAATCGTGGGTCCCAGAAGAAGTCATTTCACTCGTGTGGGCCTCAGTTTTCCCAAACATCGAGTGAGGCCAGACAGGCTGGAAGGGCCCTTCCAATTCTGATAGCTGATCCTCTGGAATCTGGGCGGTTGATGGTGGCCATGCAGTAAGCCAAGAAACTGCCAGGCACCAGGCTGACATGTTTTCCCTCATTGGGGGACCTGGTGGCGAGTTATTAACACATGCTGGAGGCTGTGAGAAGTTCTCAGCTTTCGTCAACCCCTAGTGTATTGGAAATGAACTCATTGATCACTTTCGTAGTTGTTCCTCCTGAGCAACGTGACCGTGGAGACCTGGTGGGGGTGGGTAGGGCCAGGAGCAGTGCAGACCTGCTTATCTTTTTCCTGGCCTTGCTGTACATATTGGCCTGACTTTGGATCTCAGTGACTCGCATCTGTAAAATGGACTCAGTGCTGTGGACAGTGCTGGCTGCTGAGGCTTAGAGGGAAACCGACAGCTTTACTCTGTGCAGGGCTCCCTACTGAGGGAGTGGGAGAGCCATAGGCTTGAATCCCAGCTTTGCTCTATACCAGTCAAATGAATGGGAGGAGCCAGCTTCAGTTCTTGGCCTCAGGCTCTTTGCTTGTGAAATAAGATGATAATAACACTATCATCGCAAAAAGTCAGGAGAGGGAAATGAAGTGATGTTGGACTCAGTTAACACAACATGGGCCCAAACTCAGGGCTGTCGATTTGGGGCCTTGGATGAAGCCAGATAAATGGCTGAGATGCCTTTGGCCGGGGTGTTTTTTGGGATGGACTGATGGGACAGGCAGGAGGAGAAACCAAAAGCCTGAGGCCCACACACTGTTCCTTCATCACTGGGCTCCATGGACATCAAAGTGAGAAAGGCTCTTTATATTCCCTTAAAAACACCCAGTTTTTAAGGCCACTTGGCAGAGGCCAAGCTACTCTCGGCTGCACTGTCCTCAGCATCACTGATACCAAGAAAAAGGCCTTATATGAATGTGTTTTCTAGTGTCTTGACTTTTTTGAGGGGGGCAGGGATGCTAGTGACATTCTGCTAGCTAACGAAAATGCAAATGGGATGACTCCCCTCTTCACTGTGTCAGATCCCTGACGGATCATGTCCCGGGCTCTCTGCTGTGTTTATTACCACTAATGACTTTCTCGTTATGATTTGGCTCCAAAACATAACCGATGGTTCTGGGAGAAATCCCATTATTTCCGCATATTATTCAATTAGGGAACCAAGCTGCTTTTCTGCTTGGGGAGTAGGGGTTGCCAGCCCTAAAGGGTGGGCACTTGCCTCTTGCTCCCATCCCCAGACGCTCAGCCATGGGCCCATGAAGGTTGGGAAAATGGAGGTGGAGCTGGGGGCAGCGGTCGGAGGGTCAGCGCCGGCTCCTGTGGCAGTCCTGTCCGGTGCACGGTGGCGAAGACAATAAGGAACCTTTCAGAGCAGCCTCGCCATCAAATATCCAAATGGTTCTACCTCTCATTCCAGTTTTATAGGCCAGACTGTCCTCAAGGCTCACAGGACAGCTTCTCCCATGGCATGAGAAGCACAACTGAGGTACTTGCATCTTTGTATTCCACGGTCTCCTGGCCCCCAGAGACCCCACTGCACCTTTCCGCACTGCTGCATGGGTCCCTTCCACCGCCTCCTCCACATGGGCTCCTGGTCCCTTCCCTTCATTGTGACCCTCTCCTGAAGACCTTTCCCCATCACATCACACACCCAGCTTACCTTGCTGACCCCTTTGGGTCGGGATGAGACAGGGGACTATGGGTTGAATATTAGCAATGGATTTCCATTGTCCACTGTCTCCAAACCTACCCCACCCAAAAGTGAGTCTCCAGCCCCATTCCAAACTCAAGCTGCAACTCAAATCCCAGCAGCCTTGTCCACTCATTTCAGGTTTTCATGATCGTCCTCCTCCCAGCCTACTCTCATTGTGTCATGCCATCACTCTAAAACCTTCAGTGACTCACTATTTTCATTACATCCAAAGCAAACCTGCCTTCCAAAGCCCTAACAGCCTGTTCCTTCCACTGTTCCCAGCCCATCCCTCCCTCTTGCCCAGGGCCTTCTCTGGCTCCATTGAACCAGCCAACTCCTCACTAACCCCAGTCAGACCAAACTCATTCCTCCTTCTGCTCCTCTGTCCACTCCCTAAATGTGCCCCCTTCATTGCCTTGGCCTCTGTCAAGCCACACCCATGTTCAGGGGTGCCTTGAGCCCTCCTTCCACGGAGGCCTGTCAGAGCCTACAGCCTGCTTTCCATGGAGTAACCCTCCCTGTGCCTCCCTGTCCCCATGACACCATGCTCACTTCTATGTGCGGTTCCCTTTCCCATGATGTGAGCGCAGGCTTCCTGAGGGCAGGGGCCATGCCACAGCAAGGCGTGTGCACCTTCTGCTTGCCCTCTGACCCCCAGCGGATCTCAGGCAACCAGCCCTGAGGCCTGGAGATCGACGACTTCTCCTGAGAGCGTGTGTCCTTTCCTTGGCCATTTCCCTGACTGTCTGTCTTGGCCTGATATTGTCTGTTTTGGTAACGGGCACTTTCCCTGTGTCCCAGCTCAACGCCGCATGGAGAGAGCTGCCTACTCAGCACGTCAAGGCAGGAGCACAGTGGAAATGTAATGCCACTTGCCTGGCTTGAACCCTCACGTCCTCAGGGAACATGGGGCAGGGTGGGCTCCAGCTGTGCCCTGGCAGATAAACCAAGTCCCTGCCCTGGGGCTCACATCAGGGTCTATTTCCTCCAGTTAGCCAGCCTGGGACAGTTGCCACTGGCCTGGGGAACACTCAGAACTGGCTACCAGGCAGAATACAGGTCAGGTCCTATCCCACAGAGCTCCTCATGGTGAAAGGCCACTGCGAGGGTGTCTGTCCATGGATGAAGCTTTCTTCCCATTTCTTCAGACCCCCTGAGTGGCCTCACCATGAGGCGTTTTCCTTGGCGTTTTCTAGGATGCGGAGCGAAGCCTTCTACGGTGCCACAAAGCCCACTAAGCCTGGAAGTGAGACTCATGCAAGAGGAGCCGACTCTTGGTGTTCATGGTTCTGAAGACTCCTCACCACCAGAATAGGCTGGGGAAGGCAGGAGGGGCTGAGCCCTGTGCGAGGGAATCAGAGCTCACCCTCCTCCCAGTAGAACACGGAGACCTGATCAGGAATGCAAAGTGGGCCCGGAACAAGACACTGGCTGTAATTTACACAGTGTCTTTGGGCTTACCCAGAGGTTACAAGCACCATCCACCCGCCCCTAACCAGTCTGCCCTTCCTTCAGTCCTACTGCTGTCTTTCTCCTGCTCCATAAACCACCAGCTCCAAGCCATAAAAAGTACAATGAGCAGTCTGGATGGAAGAGACTGGGCATGGAGGAGGCAGTCAGCCATGCTTCCCTGAAGAGCCGCGGAGGGCACAGGCAAAGTGAGCCCAACCCCCAGGGGCCCTCTCCTGGCAGCCTGCATGGGGAGGGGAAGACGGGGGCTCTACAGGTATCAGGCCAGGAATGACTGGCTTCCTCGGCTGGAAGAACCTCTTCCCTTGGCCCGTCCAAGCCAGGTGGGGCCTCCAGGACGTTGAAATTTGGAGCAAGAACGAATCCCACAGATCCCCAAGCCTTGCTCCTTGGTCTGGAACAATATTTTGGGACTGTGCCAATGTCCAAACCTGTCATATATCCAGGGTCCAGCACAGGCAGCAACTGCCATTCTCAGAACAGAGCCACTGGACAGCAGAAGTCAGGGCAGAGGAAAGAACCTCAAAATGTCATGGGGTTGAACATTTCAGGGAAGCGGCTCTGACCATCACATGAGTTTAACTGTTGGTTCTGGTGTGGGGGGTGGTGGCAGAACTGGGCTGGAAATGCAGATGGGTCTGCTTGTCAAGCTGGCAGGATTCTTCTGAACTTTAGGAATGAAAGGTATTTCAGTAAAGTGTAGGGGTCAGAGAGTTTTAAGTAGAATTATTTCATTTCTGTATCAGTAGCAAAAGACTGACTTGAGTGAGGGCAGCAGCAAGGATGGGGCTGTGGGGATCCCGCAGCGATGGGAAGTTTTTCTCAGCAGCGACAGTGCTGTGGTGGTTGCTAGGGGCAGCCAGTACCCCCAGACATGGGAGTGGCAAGAAAACTGAAAAATCAGGACAGGTGCACTGTGGTGGAGTTGAGGGGCCTGTTCCGTGGGCTAGTTTATGAGCCAGCCTGACCCAGATTCAGCCCGAGAGGATGGACACTTGCCTCCAAAGTTTATGGATCAGGGATGGGCTGGAAATATGCTGGCCACTTGGAAGGAACTAGTAGGATCTGGGGACAATCATGCATCTAGGATGGGGACAAGATTGGGCATCTCGGAGCAAAAGGATGCAGCAGTGCCTCAAGGGACAGCCTGACACACTTAGGAAATGTGTGGGAAAACACTGGGCTGTTTATCATAAAATCAGTAAAGAAAATAGGATGGTTAAAATTCAGACCCTGGCCGGGAATGAGGAGGGGACAGTGGGAGCTTCAGAGGAGCTGCTTCCTGAAACCTCAGGAAAAGATAATGCCAGGAAATGGGAAGTGGGACAAGATCTCTTTCCTAGAACAGAGTTCCAGATTTAGACAGCTGGTGTTGAGAGTGGGCTGGGGGAGAGAATATCTATTTGCACGTCTTGCTCTGCCACCCCATCTACTGTCCCTGCAGCCACCAGAGACCCCTCCCAAAAGCACAGCTACAACTGTATCCTTCCCTGACCCCAAAGCCCTCCAACCTCTTCAGTGCCTCAGAGGAGAAAATCCAAACCACTGACTGGGATGTGCTGGGTCCTGTGTCACATAGCTCTAATCACCTGTGCTTTTAACTTAGGCTGCCCCAACTAAGTGCCTTCTGGCCTCTGCAGCCCCAGCTGGGGTGTGTGTGTGTGTGTGTGTGTGTTTTGTGTCCAGCCAGCCTAGGGTCACAATTGTGTGGGTTTCTACTTGTCTCCCTCATTAGACCTCAGGCTTCTGGGGGGCAGGGCGGTGTTTCATTTGTGTGTCTTCCATGTCCCAGAAGCCAATGAGTATTCCAGTATTTGTTGAATTTATTACCCAGAAAATCAAAGGCTAAATACAGCATGGCACGGCCTAACCCTGTGAGGTGGCAGAGTGGCATTCCTATCCTCATTGTGCAGACAAGGAAGCCAAGGTCCAGATAATAAGTGACACTCAAAGCCACCTGACTGATGGCAGAAACAGGATGAGAATGGAGGGGTCTTGAGATTCCGGAGCACACCACGCCGCTTCTCTAAGTTGCCTTCGGGGCAGGCAGTGGCAGCAATCCATGCTCTACAAAGACGTGGTCCCACCCAGGAGAGGCCAGAACACAGGGAGAGCCTCACACCCACAGTGCCAGATACAGTGCTGGGCACACACAGACAATTCAAAATACTCGGCCAGGCGCAGTGGCTCACGCCTGTAATCCCAACATTTTGAGAGGCCAAGGCGAGTGCGTCACTTGAGGTCAGGAGTGCCAGACCAGCCTGGCCAACATGGTGAAACCCCGTCTCTACTAAAAAATACAAAAAATTAGCCAGGCGTGGTGGTGGATGTCTGTAATCCCACCTACTCGGGAGGCTGATGCAGGAGAATCACTTGAATCCGGGAGGCGGAGGTTGCAATGAGCTGAGATTGTGCCGCTGCACTCCAGCCTGGATGACAGAGTGAGACTCCGTCTAAAAACAAACAAACAAACAAACAAACAAAACAACTTGCCAACATCAAACTTAATCCTACTCATCAGAAGGTCCTAGTCCTTAGTATAAGCAAAGCTCAGGACTGGGGACTCAAAAGGCCAGGTTGCCCGAGTCTCCATCCAGCCCCAGAGGGAGTTACAAGTGGACCTCAGAGCGGGCCCCCCTGGGAGGGCTTCTGCCATGGGGTGTGCTGGCTGTGGCACCAGCCTCTGGATCTGGAAGGCTAAGGGTTAACTCACCTCTCCAAGTTCCACCAGCTCCCCTCCACCCCTGATGCTCAGTGCTCTTAAAGAAGGGCCTGCCATTACCCTGATTGGACTCTCCAAGGTAATCGGGGCCTCAGAGCCCAGCTGCTCGGTTGCAGGCGCTGTCTCCCTCAGATGCAGCCAGGAGGCTGGCGGAGAGCAGTCTCTGTGAGAGGCAGATGGGGCTGTAATGAACTGAAGACGTGTGACAGCTACAGAGGAACAAGTTCATCAATTAGAGGCTCCTTGCCCAAGGGCTTCTGGGAAGGGCTGTTGTGGGGGAAGGAGAAGGCTGACTGGGCTCCCTCCAAAGATCCTGATGCCTCAAGCTGACTCAGTTCCCCATCTTAGGCCCTTGGAGGACTCTCAGTCCCCCTTCCTGGCTCCCAAACAGCTTCTTCTACCTTTTGCTGTGGGGTCTCTCTGAAGGACTCCCCATGTTTGGGAGGAGCTGGCTGGTAGTTTCCCTGGGGACTAGGGGTCTTTTGAACAAGACTGAGAAACATTTAGTCCAGCCCCAAACTCTTCAACTCCTTAGAAAATCAAATTTGTGAGCAGAATGGAAACACTGACACTATTGCTCCCCTCTTTGGCTCTGAATCACACATTCAGAGACCAAGGGAATAAAGAAGATCTTGGTCCAAAGCTGACCCTGAGGCACCATGATGACACAGAACCAATCTATGTGCAGGAGTCAAAAATGTCACCACTTCCTGCCTGCACAGGAAGTGCCAAATATGGGTGTTGTCTATGGCTAGGAAGACAAGGGCAGTGATGGCCCATGGATGCTCTCTGGTCCTCAGCCCCTACCTCAGCTCCCCCTCCCTACCCAGCCTGGCTCCCAATCCCTACCCTAGGGCTGAGAAGGGTAAGCCATGCCCACTTTCCCAAGGGCAAGGTCAGGCTAAAGAGCACAGAGCAGTCACTCTAGTGGGGTGAGTGCGGCTACTATTTGTGCAGGCAAAGGCTGTGGGCGACTAACTCAGACACATCTCAACTGCATATATTTTAAAATAAGGCGCAAATGGGCATCTCAAAATTAGAAAATACAATATTTTCGGAGACATGTTGGTGTCAATGGAGGTTGAGAATCATGAAGAGGTGATGCTGGGCTTATGACCTTGTGCAGGGAATGAGGGGACACTGATTGTTTGCACTGGCAAAAAGCTGGAATGTAGCCCAAGGGTCCACAGCTGGGGGAGTCTTGGCAAAGGAAGGACAGCTCTGAGGCCTCTTTGTTCTTTATAAACCCTGGTAAGCCAGTTACAAGCTAGTCAGAGGTTCACACGCTGCTGCTACTGGGCCCAAGGGCTGGGTTCAAGCCCGTGGCAGCCTCTCAGGGGTGTACTGTCATAGACCCTATCCCAGCCAGCAAACATGGACCCGTGTGGTACAAATGGCAGGGAAGCCTATGCCAGCTTGACATAGGAAGAATTTTCTTATGATGTAGAGATGCCTGAACTTGCCAGAAAGCCAAGAGCCTCATGCCAAAGCAAGGTGTTCAAACAGGTTCTCTATGTGTCATGCATATTCTGGGGTCTGCTGGCCAGCTGTGTGACCGGGGCCAGGCACATTTTGGGTCTCTGCTTTTTCATCTGCATGATACGAAGACTGAATGAGCCTTCCTCCAAGGTGGTTGAAGAATGAAACGATGCCTAGAAAGTGCTGAGCACAGTTTCTGGCCCATGGGACACGTTCGGTAGGATGAACTGTGCACAGGACACTGTGCATTGGTCAGACAGAAGGTTGGGGGGGTGAGCGTTCCGACTCCTCCCTCTTCTGATGGTCACGAAGGCTATGAATGCCAACTCTTGTTGGAGACATGTGAGATGAGAGGCTGTCGGAATGGTAGGTGCTTGGGAAAGAGGGAGAAAGATGTGATAGCTCTGCTCACCTGTAAGACCTCGAGAGACCCAGCCTCACACCTGCCCCCCGATGCCATGCCAGCCAGGCAACAAGAATGACAGCACAGTCCCTGCGGTCCTTGGCAGAGCAACACAGAGTGGAAAGGGGGTGCTTTAGGCCAGGCGGGGGTGGAGAACGGCTTGGCAGTCTGCAGAGGTCTACTTACCTGTCCTGGGACTGACTCCGGCTGCCGAGAGGCCCCACTGTGGGCACCGGCAGGGTGAGAGGAAGGCCTGAGCTGGCCAGACAGAGCCAGGAGAGGTGGGCCTCTCTCTCCTCACCCAGCCTGGCCGATGGGTCCAGAGCCCCCAAGGAGGGCTTGTTATATGCCAGTGGAGTCCTGTGTAAGGAAAGCCTGGCTGACAGAGATAAGCTGTGGCATCCCAGCACCAGCCCGGGCTCCGAGGAGCTGCTGAAGCACATATTAATGGGACCCATTCAGCTCAGCCCGCTTGGCAATTAATAACTGGCCAGGCAGAGACTGAGTTTGGGGAGTGTGTGTGTGTGTGTGTGTGTGTGTGTGCATATGCTAGGGGAGAAGGGGTAAGCTGCAGGCTGGGGTGGGTCAGTCTGTTTCCTTAAGGACACCTTCTCCTTGCAGCAGACCTGTTCCCACCCTAGGCTGGGTGAGAGGGGCCTGTCCTAGCTTAACCCTTCCAGCTGAGTTCAGTGGGTGAGGAGGAGGTGGGAGGCAGGAAAGGGCCTGTTTCTTGGGCTTGTAGGGCTCAGGCGGCCTGGAGCCACCCAGCCAGGTGGAGCTGGGGGTGAGTAAGGGAGAGACAGTCTTGAAGTATGAGTGTGATACACTCTAGTTTCCCTTCTCCTCGATTTCCATATTCTGCTAGATGTTCTGAGATCGGAAGGGTGTGTGATGGAGGCAGGAACAGGGGTATGCAGAAGCATGCCATCTGGTGCTTTTGTGACAACACAGAAAAACATACCCTTCAGAGTGGACTCTGCTCTATGAGTGCACAGCTCCATGAGCCAATGGCCCCTCTGTGCCGAGAAAAGCATGCTCCTTCCTCCAGACAAGGCCACCCTGCTCCAGGATACGCAGCTTCCTGAGCAGTGAGCAGTGCTGGGCTGCATCTCACCAGCGCTCTCCTCCCTGTACAGGGCACTACATGCACGACCCCAGAGGGTAGCCCTGCTCCAGAACTGGCTGTTGTCACCCTGGGTGGGTCCCTCCCAGCTGAGTCCTGTGTTGAACATCTGGGTCACTCTTGCTTGGCCCATGGCCCTGGTTGCTTCCTAGAACCTTTGTCTTCAAAGCGAGGTGGGAGGACCAGCAGCACTGGCATCACCTGGGATCTTGGTGGAAACAGAGTCTCAGGCCTCATCCAGAGCTACTGGATCAGGGTCCACATTTTAACAAATGCGCAGCTGACTCATATGTGTGTTAAAATATGGCTGAGAAGACACTGGGGTTGTCCAAATACTGGCAGAGGTGGAGTAGGACATGGGAGAAGAGAGACTCAAAGTAGAGAGAGAGACCCTCCCATAGAACAGGGGAAACAGACGTGTGCTAACCAAAGACAAAGCAGTGAGCGGGGGGCTTGGGGATGCAAGAAACAGCCTTTTCTGCTGGTTTTAGTGCAGTGCCCCGTCCTCCTGCTCAAAGACCTATCATCAGAGACCCACATCCCCAGCCTGTGGGGGCTTTGGCTCTCTGCCCCAGGTGGGCGGAGGCCCAGCCTGGCAGCTCAGAGTCCCAGGGGAGCATGTTGCAGGGCAGGCTTGGGTCCCCAGGGTGGGGAACAGGGTTATGGGGGCCTAGCTCTACTCCTTGCCAATAGACCCCCATCTCTACACAGACCTTTCATCAGGATTCCCAGGCTGCTGCAGAGGCCCAGGCACCTCAATCACTCCTATCGCGCTGGTCGCAGGAAGAGAATAGCTTTCAGCTCAATTACCCTTCACATTCCAATATCATAACGCTCCGATGAGGCTTTTTAACCAAAAACAAAAAAGCCGTGTCTGCCGCAGGCCGGCTGCAAGGCCAGCCGTGCAGAAGGGACGGGCCTGCCTGCCTGACAGTCACTGCTCAGCCCCCTGGGTGAGTTATGGGAAGGGACCTGTCCCAAGGCACTGGCCAGGCCGAGGGGGCACTGAGGTCCCGGGCCTCAGTTTACCAACATATGCCCTGCCTCTACATTAACTATTAGAATTTTATTGACCCATGACCTTCTTTAGGGAGAGAACACCGAGACCCAAGTCCCAAGAGGCCTGGCGGTGGAGTGACATACCGCAGGATGGTCTTTCTCGTCACAGTAGCCCTGTCTTCTTTTCCTGGGCACAGGAATGCTACCAGACCTTTCTTAGTGCCATGGCATAATGGCATTATTCAGCCAGGCCACGGCCTGGGGAGCTGGACTCTTGGTTTACATGTCATTACACACCCTTTGGCTCATGTGTTTCTTATAACACTGACCAGCCAGGAAGCTAGCCAGAGCCAAGGTTATTAACCCCACTGCACAGATGGGCAAACTGAGGCCCAGAGAGATGAGGTGAGATGTCCCCAAGCATATGGAAGCATCCCAGTTCAGCCATGGGGACCAGGGAGATGAGGTCTGCTCCAGCCAAAAGGGTCCTCCAGGTGGACGCAAGCTGGTCTCTCCTCTCCTATGCTGGAAGTGACGTGCAAGGGTCCCCTGCGGCAGGCAAGTCATGCTCCTAAGTGCTTCATGTGCATTGCAGAAGCCTTATAAGGTTTGCAATCGTCCCCATTTCACATGAGAAAAACTGAAGCTCAGAGAGGCGAAATCACTTGTGCAGGGTCAGAATTCATACCCAGGCCTGGCTAACTCCTGGTGCCCTGGTCTTGCTTCTCTGCTACCTTCAAGATGGAATACCTCTAAACCACCCCAGGCATGGGAGAAGCTGTCCCCATGTGGACATTGTTCTCACGGGGAGACAAAACCAAGCGTCCAGGCCATGAACTGTGCATGCCCAGTGAATGATCAGACAGCACACACATCCCACAGTGTCCCATCCCACGTCACACTTCGGAGGGCTACACACAGGGCCCAGAGGAGGAGGCTGAGCTGCTCTCTTCCAATCAGCTGTGCTGCATCGACCTGGCCAGCTCAGTGCTAATGGCCTTGATGGCAGCATCCCCTCCCTGTGTCCTGCTGGCCTCCCGCTGGCTGTGGCCGATTTGCTCATGATTTAGCACTTGGGGGCATTGACCCGTGAGGGAGACACCCGGGACAGAAGGAGGCAGGGCAGCTGTGACAGCTGAGGTGTGTGCACGCGTGCGTGCCCTGTGCAGGGGCGGGAGGCTGTCTCTCCAGGAACAAGCTGCCCAGCCTGGCTCTCTAAGACTGAGAGAGGCGTCTGGCATCCCCACCCTACTCTGTCCTATATTGACCTAGGGCACTAGGGTGGGGCTGGAGAGAGAGGGGTGGCGGGAGACCTCAGGAAGACTGCAAGGTGCCACAGCCCAGGCGTCCTGCCCTATGAGCCCAGCACCACTCTCACAATGGTCTGTCATCTGCTGGGTTCTCTGAGAACCCCGGCCACATGCACCCGACATTTGGGAATAAACGCCTCTGCAGCCCAGCCCTTGGTCAACAGAAGCGCAGCACGGTAAGGGGCGCAGGGGGTGACTAACAGAGTCCACATCCCATCTCTGCTCTGCGACATGGGCAAGACAACCTCTCTGAGCCCCAGCTTCCTTATTTATTTTATTTTATTTTATTTGTTTGAGACGGAGTCTCGCTCTGTCACCCAGGCTGGAGTGCAGTGGCGCTATCTCAGCTCACTGCAAGCTCCGCCTCCCGGGTTCACACCATTCTCCTGCCTCAGCCTCCGAGAAGCTGGGACTACGAGCGCCCGCCACCGCGCCCGGCTAATTTTTTTGCATTTTTAGTAGAGACGGGGTTTCACCATGTTAGCTAGGATGGTCTTGATCTCCTGACCTTGTGATTCACCCACCTCGGCCTCCTAAAGTGCTGGGAACTTCCTCATTTTTAAAAGGGGGAGAATCCTAATGCCTTGGCCACAGATTGGTTATAAAAAGCACCTGAATGATGCATGCGATCTCCATGATCGTTATTATTATTGCTGTTCAGCGTTTCCCCTCCGTCCAGTACCACTGGGCTTTAGAGGTTCAAGGAAATGATAAGATACAGACCCATTTTTTTATCATTTGTGAATCCTGGAGCTTGCGACTAAGAGGTCCCGGGTGTCAGACACGCGGTATAAGCAGAAACTGGAGAAGGAGGACAGTGCAGGGAACCGTCTATCTGAGCCCATGCTGGGCCTGTGCCCTGCCCCTTCTCCTTCATGCCCCTAACTTCAGGCAGCCCTTTTGCATCTTTTGAGGCCTCCACCCACCTCAGAAATACAGAAGCAGGCAGAGAGCTCAGAAACAGGGGAGGCCCCTCTTCTCACCTCGGACCCAGGCAGTCCCTGCTTCCTGCCTCCCGGGCCCATGTGCGGAGCAGCAGGGGAGCGCCGGATGCTGCAGTGGGGGCAAATGCGGGGGTGGGACAGGACAGCGACAGCCACTTTGCCAGGCTCATCTGAAGCTCATCTGACCCAATTCTACCGCCTGGAGGAAGATGTGCTTGATACATGCCACAGGAGGACCAGGGACCTGGGAACCAGGGCAGGGCCCGGCTTTCTTGTAGCACCAAACCTAGGATGGGTGAACCCCCTGCTCCACCCCTCAGCGATGCGGAGGGCCGAGCTTTTGCTGGTGGCCGTCTGGGTCCTCAAGCACTGGGTCTTGCATCCTGTTGTTGTGGGTGAAGGCTTTCAGCCAGGATCTGCTGGAGGCCAGGGACCAGGTCTCATTCCTCTTGTGTCCCCAGCATCAAGCATGGGCTTGGCACCCAGCAGGCCCTCAGGCAATGTTTGGTGAATGAGTAGATGAATGAATGAATGAGGGCGGGGTCGGCACATGGAAGCAACAGTCCAGCATGCTTCTGCCACTCTGCTGTAGCAAACCAAGCAGGGACTCCTCTTTCTCTGGTTTCTGGGCTGCTGCCAAGAAGCCAGGTTTCCCAGGAGGGTCACGGATGCTCAGGCCCCTGCGGAAGCCTCCTCTGTGGTGTCCCAGCAGCGTGGTGGCCACTTGCTGGATGTAGCACACCCAGCACCCGGTACCTGCCAGCTCTCCCTCTCTCCACACCTACGGCATGGGTTCCTGCCTGCAGCTAGCAGCTCTGGGCTCCTGGACTCTCCCACTCCACCCCTCCTGGCTTCCATGGGGCCCCTTCCCAGGCAGCTGCCCTCCCCAGTCCTGGATGCTCTGCCCACGGCTGGCCCTGGTGGACTGTTCCCAACAACCACCAACCTCCCACTGTTGTGCAGACAACCTGCTTCCATCCTCCTGCCTGAAGGGCCGCAGAGAAGCAAGGGAGGCAGAGCCTGGGGGTGCTGCAGGGGTGCACTTTAGAATGCATGCCCCACTGCCCTGCCTCCAAAGCACTCTGCATCAGTTTCCTGTGGCTGCTGTAACAAGTTACTCCACACTTAGTGGCTTAAAACAACACAGATTTATCACCTTATAGTTCTGAAGGTCAGAAGTCCAACACGGGCCTCAGGGGGCTAAAATCCAGGTGTCGGCCGGGCACAGTGGCTCACGCCTGTAATCCCAGCACTTTGGGAGGCCGAGGTGGGCAGATCACTTGAGATCAGGAGTTCAAGGCCGCCTGGCCAACATGGTGAAACACAGTCTCTACTAAAAATCCAAAAATTAGCTGGGTATGGTGGTGCACGCCTGTAATCCCAGCTACTCAGGAGCCTGAGGCAGCAGAATCACTTGAACCCGGGAGGCAGAGGTTGCAGTGAGCTGAGACTGCACTAGAGCCTGGGTGACAAAGTAAGACTGTCTCAAAAAGTAAATAAGTAAAGAGTAAAAGAAAATAAAATCCAGGTGTCACAGGCTGCATTCCTTCTGGAGGCTCTAAGGGAAATCTGTTTCCTTCCCTTCTTGAGCTTCTAGAGGACACTCACATTCTTTGGCTCCTGTCCTCTTCCTCCATCCTTAAAGCCAGCAACATAACAGCCTCAGATCCCCCTACTCAGCTCTGCATCCACTGTCATGTCTTCTCCTCTGACTCTCCTATCTCCTTCTTAGAAGTACCATGGTGATTACAGGGGCCCCACAGAGATAAGCCATCTCTAGGCCTTTAACCGCAAAATCCCCTTTTCCATGTGAGGTCGCACAGTCACAGGTTCCAGGAATTTGGACATGGCCCTCTTTGGTGGGCAAGGGGGTGTTACTCTGCCTACCATGCTCCAGCCCCATTAGATGACACGATTTCCTCCAGTAGCCCTGAGTGAGGTATCCTCCTTTTGCCACCAGCTGCCTTTGACTCTGATGAGGCCAGACTCGGCCCTTCTCCCACGGCCTGGCAGGGAGCTCGGACTGCACTTCTGAGCTACCTTCAGCATGGGTCTTGGAAGAGAGCACATCGAGAGCTGGTTCATGGAATTTCTCTCTTAAAGGATATGGACTACAGAGGAGGAAGAGGAAGCTCCCTGAGGGCAGGGACTGCATCATGCAACAAATCCACTGAGTCCCCACTGGGTGCCGGGCCCTGAGGGTCCATCCATGGTGGAAAGCCACATGTCCCTGCCCCTGCTTTCACAGAGCTCACAGTCACCTGTGAGAAGCTAATAGTGATCAAATAGTCCTGCACATAATGAGTAATTCCACCCCAAGGTCAAAGCTATAGGAGCTCTGGTGCTCTGAAAGCCCAAGAACAGAAGAATCTTTCTGCATTGGGAGGAGGGATGAATCAGGAATGGAAGATCCCAGGGGAAGTTGGGAGTTCATGAAAAATGGGGAGGGTGATGTGTTCCAGGGAGGTGGAAAGGCCATGCAAAGGCCCTGTGGCATCGTGCCCTTGGGGACCACCAAGAAGGTGGAGGTGCAGGAATACAGAAGAGCAGGGGAAGCAATGTTTAAGGGGAGGCTGGAAAGGGGGCCGGGATGAGACCCTGCGGCTGGGCTTCTGGTTGTCAGCCTCAGAGCACCACAGAAAGGTTTCTGCAACATCCCTGGCACATCCCAGGGACTCAATACATTTGAATGAATAGATGGATGGATGGAGAATACATGAATGAGCCTCTCTACCCTCCTCCTGCCCCTCACCAGTGACCTGCCCCATCCCTCCCTTCTGCACGGCAACGGTTAAACGGGATCTCCGAGGCTTGCTCACTTATTTATTTATTTCCCCCCGGCTGCTGACGCCGACCCGTGCCTCCCGAGTGTGGCTCCGTGGAAATGTCTGTAATCGCCAGCACACTTTAGGCATTACTTCCACACCATTTAGAGCTTTCCGCCCCAATAGCTGCTATTGCATTTCCCTCCATCTCCATCTTTTGGGCTGTGTTGGGCGGAATATTTTTTCTAAGGTTTGGTAGTCCCCGAGTTTGAGGGATCTGATGGTTTGGGGGAGGTGAGGAGAAAGACAATGCTTTAGAAGAATTTATTATTCTTCTCCCATTGCCCTGGCCCTGCCCCAGCCTTGACCAGGAAAGGAAAAAAACAATCAGTTCAAGCCGCTAAGAAGCCTTTAAAGATTTTTGTGTTTTCCCATGCAGGACTGAGATTGGGTTGCTGATATGAACAGCAGCTTTGTGGGAGGCTGAAGGTGCTGGAACACAATAAAGGTCATCTCGGATGAATCCCTCCCTTAACCAAACACCCTCCCTGCTTCCACCTTCTCGTCTCAGGGCCGGCTCCTCTAAAGGCAGCAGTTGGGCAGTAAACCCCAAACCCTGAGTGGCTACTCTGGGGGTTAAATGCATCTGGGCTTGCTTTGGAGGGCAGACAAGAGCAATAAGCTCTGAGACAAGCTGTGTGATCTTGGACAAGTCACTTAACCTCTCTGGGTGTTTTTCCCCAGCTCTAACATGGAGACAATCACACCTTTCTTACCAACTGGAAGGACTACACTGAGGATGGAAGGAGACAGTATGAGGGGAAAAGACCCCTCTCCTTTTTTCTCTTCTCCTTCCTCTCAATCCAACTTTCCCCCATCCCATTCACCCCCCTGGGATTCCCCTTCACCCATCCAGCCTCTTATCCCAGCGCCTAGGCAGTTCCATATCCACCTGAAAGATGACCCTGGATGAGGGAGAGAGTGTCTCAAGGTAATGACCACAGGGGTTAGCTCCCCCGGTGCGTGCAATGTATAGGCGGACTGTCCCATGTCACCTGCACAGTGGTGACCTTGTGTCAGCACCACACGCATTTGATCAGAGACAGTAAGCTTCCCAGTGACACACAGATGTAAGTGGTAAGAGGATTCAAACTCGCCTGTGGTACTCCTAACACAGTACTCCTAACCAGTGTGGGGAGTGGCTCCCAAGAGGAAGCTGGCTGCCTGTTCCCAGGGGCCTACACGATAACAGAAACCCACTGGAATGGATATAATAAAACGACAATGGGCAAAAGCAAGCCACGGGGTTAGAAGCCAGGACAGTGGCTACCTTTAGGGGAAGGGAGAGGGACAGGGAGAGGCACAGTGGGATCTCTAGATGCTGGCGAGGCTCTGCTTCTCCATCCGGGTGCAGTTACACAAATGCATTCACTTTGTAATCACTCATAAAGCTGAATATTTATGAGTGCTCCCTTCTCCATATGTAAGCTTAAGTAATACATTTCCTCAAAAAATAAGACAAAACAAAACCTGTGTAAGCTTGTGGGGAACTGCCAGAAAAAATACTCCAGGAATTAATTCATGCCACTGGCATGAGGCTCCAGACAGCATGGAGTGGACAGGCCCAGGTCGAGCAGTCCCATTTCCAGAGGAGCGGCCGAGCCCTGGAAGTGAGGTGACTCGCCCAAGACTCCCGGCTGAGCTGCACCTGTCTTACTGTGCACAGGCAGATGACCTCTGCTGTCTGCAGGTGGGGGGCCAGGGGCCACCCCAGGAAGGAAAGGCTGGGCCAAGGTCAAGAAGCAGAGGGCCCACCTGGGAGGGGAGTTTAGAAGCTCAGATGGGTGGGTATAAGGAGCAGAGACTTGGGCCTCCAAATCCAGAGAACAGAGGACTAAGTGAAGAGCCCGGGGCCGGCGCTCAGCAGCGACTTCTGAAGGGGATATGTGCTCTGACATCTCTAGCACTTGGCTTGCTTTTCTGTAAAACGGGGATAAAGGACCAACCTCCCCACCTCTCCCACGGGATGGTTCTGAGGAAGTAAGTGTCGGGCTTGGCTCATGGCGGGAAGGAAGATGGTGCTGTGGGCTTGGATGGCAGCATTTCATGGGAGGGGGCAGCAGGAACAAAGGCTAGGTGGCAGGAAAGTGATCACTTGGTATTGAGGATAGCAATGACAGGAACACCAGGGGCTCAAAGCCTCACACGGATGGGATGGATTTCTGAAATGCAGGGTTTGTGTCAGCAACGGTGGGAGGCGTGGGCTCAGACTGGGAGGTGCAGGGATCAGAAGGGGTCAGTGGGAAAAGGCCTCCCACACCATTTCCCTCTCTCGGGAGCAGGATTGGGAGAGGGGACCAGCCTGAGCCCACGACCCTCTGTGGCAAGGACGTGAGTGGGCATTGGGCTCTCTGGGGCTGGCAGTGCCCTGTGCCTGGGAGGTGGGCTGGCTGATCAATGATGAAGACAGTGAGTAGGGATGCTTACATTGTATCTAGTGATTACGCCCTGGGTGACATCTCTCGGTGGCATTATCTCATCTGGAGAGAAGAGCAGGCTTTTTAATAGATGGACAGGCGGCTTCCACTTAAGGTTATTATAAAGAGGGAGAGCCCAGCCCTCACAGCTTCCAGCCAACACCACAAAGTTGCTAAGTAATTAAAGGCTGCTAAGGAATCAGAGAAATTATAATAATTCCATCAACTCAAAGCTTGCACTCTCTCATTTTCCCCCTCCTGGTTTAGAAAACAAGGTGAGTCAAGGCAGCCTGCACACACATCAAAACAAGCCTATTGTGTGGTGGGCCTCCATGTCACAGGGGCTGCCAGGCCTGTCCTCAGGCTGTTCGGACAATACTTGAACTTGTTAGGATAAGTGAAGGGACCAAAATAAAAACCCTAGAGCCCCCAGAAACAGGAAGAACAATAGCAGCATGCTGGTGGCCGATCAGATACCTGTGGACACCTGTGACCTGCATCAAGAAGGCAGTCCAGGCCCACTGCTCATGGAGTTTGGAGAGCTGCCCAGAGGGGAGCACCCTCATCCCAGCCCTGCTCTGGACACTCAGGCCTTACTTGGGAAAACAGTGCTGTGCCTCTGGCCCAGGGCTGGGCTCTGTTTCATAGGTTCTGGAAGCCAGTTCCTGAGAATCTTCCCCAGCCACCTTTGATGGCCTGTGCTTTGCCACTAATTGCGGGGTGACCCTGGGCAGATCCTTCACCCTTACTCAGTGTGTTGCTTGCCCACAGAGTGTGCGGCCAGATTAAGTCACCTCCAGGGTCACCCTGTGCTGTTTTCACAGAGTCTACATGGAACACTCTAGGCCTATTATCAGCTGTTTCTTGATGACTCTTTCTTTTTTTCCCTTGCCATGTCTTTATGTTTCCCACACATTTCCTGACTGCCACTGGAATGTCAGTTTCCTGACCACCAATGCCCTGACTTCAGCCAATCAGTCTACGGGGATGAGTCCATCTGTCGAGCTCCTCCGGCTTTCAGGCAACTTTCCTGAAGTTCTCAGAGCTTTTCATAACAATGGTAATACTCTTAAGGCCAGGAGAGAGGGCCCATGCCCGTGATCCCAGCACTTTAGGAAGCTGCAGCAGGCAGGCTACCTGGATCCAGGAGTTTGAGGCCAGCCTGGGCAGCATGGTGATACCCTGTCTCTACAAAAAAATACAAAAATTAGCTAGGCATGTTGGTACGTGCCTGTAGTCATAGCTACTCAGGAGGCTGATGTGGGAGGATCACTTGAACCCAGGAGGTTGAGGCTGCAGTGAGCTGTGATCGTGCCATGCCACTGCACTCCAGCCTGGGTGACAGAGTGAGACCCTTTCTCAAAAAAAAAAAAAAAAAAAAAAAGAGAAAAAGGTAATACCCATCAATTACCAAGTACAACCTATGTGTGCAGTGCTTCATACACGTGCTCTCATTAAACTTTTACAACTCAGTGTATCCCTATTTTACAGATGAAAAAACTGAGGCTCAGAGAGGCTAACACGTTGCTTATGGCCTCCCAGTGTACAGTTAGAGCTCACACGTGCACAGCCCCATCACAATGCAGGAGAAGTCTGGTCCCCATGTCACAGATGAACACAGGTTCTCACGATACAAAGCTGCCCTTGACTGTAGGTGGGGCCTTTCTAGACCCTTGGTTTCCTAAGTCTGCCCCCCACTTGGGTGCCCCACTGCCTGGAGGAAAAGGCATACAGGCAGAAGACCCTGTACCCTCCCTCCAACAGGCCCTACCACGGGGGCAATGAGACCATTTAAAAGAAAGGAGCTGAAAGACGGCAGACGGACTTGGTGTGCGAGGCTGACAGCCCAGCACTGCAGCAGAACTAGCAGGCAGCTATCATCTCCTTCCATTTAGAGGTTCTTTATTTAAAGGGCGGGGGGCACAATAAAAGGTGTCCCGGTGCGTGCAATAGAATCCCTAATGCTTGAGAGCTGGGCTCCACACAGTCCGCCTGCTTCGTATTCATGGCAGAGGGTCCCGCATCACTGCAATAGAATTATATGGGCCCCCAAAGACTCCCAGCTAGAATCGGCGAGGAAACCGATGTAATGAAGAACATTATTACCATTAAAACAAAATAATAATTTTAATTACAGCTGGGCTGCCTCTATCTCCTGCTCCCGTGCGGTCCTCTTTCCTAGTGCTGAGGGTGGTGGAAGACGCCCACAGCCTTGACCACGCCCCCAACGGGCATGGAAGCAGGTGGTGTTACAGGGGACATGAGGGACCAGGGGTCCTTGGCTTCACCCCACTGTGTGGAGGAGGAAGCAAGCAGCCTCCAAGTGTGTGGCTGGGCTGAGCTCGGGGCCCTGGTTTTGTGGGACTCCACTGACTCTCTCCTTGGCACCTAAGAACCAGAAGGAGGTGGCAGAAAATGTTGAATCTTCCTTGCAGGCAAGGGGAGCAGGCTGGCATTTAGCCTGTGTGTGTGTGGGCAGGGGAAGGGGGTCATCCCCTGCTTCTCACAAACAATGCTGCATGCACAGTTGATGACTGAAATCACGGAGGTGGCTCTGAGGCACACTAACACTGCAGGCCACAAGAAAGGGGTGTCACTATGACCGTGGCTGGGTCCTGAGCTACAAGGTGATGCCCAGCAGGGATGGTCCTCACTGCACAGAGCCAGCAGTGGGCTCTGAGTGCAGTTTCTCCACTGGACCCCCTGAGCCTAGGCAAGAGGCCCAGAGTTCCCTGTCGCTTCCCCCAGCCAGGGATGGATCAGGGCCTGACCCCTGCAACTTATGGCAAATCAAAAGCGGGCCATTGCAAATTGCAAAACAATACATGCAAAGATGCTGGAAAGTGAGAATGAGTTCAAAAGACCCTCTGGGAGGCAGGACACAGGATGGAAGATGCTGCAGGCCTATCTGATTCTGGGGAACTTGGAGAAGTCAGTGAATTGGTCTTGGCCTCAGTTTCTCTCATCTATAAAATGGAAAGAATAACTCCCCCCTAACTTACAGAGTTGTCATGAGGACAAATGAAAGATAATGAAAACACTGGGAGATACAGAAGATGATATTATTTAAATAAGAACACAAACATACACACACACACACACACACACACACACACCCCCCTCAGGACTGTGTAGGAAGCCCTGCTGCTCTGCCCACAAGCATATGTCGATTCAGCACTACAAGCCCAGAGCTTGCTGTCCCGGCTGCTGCAGGCGATGGCATCTGTCTGCTGTGAGAGAGCAGGGCTCCAGGCATGGGTCACTGTGCTGACAGAGGGGACAGACCAGGGAAGGGGCAGGCACCCAGGGTGGTCGCCGAGGGCCATAGAGACATCGTCTGGGGCTGCCGCTCAGCCAGAAAAACCCACTCTGACTGTGGCCTGCAGGAGTCCAGAGCCCCTGCGATGATTTATTGGTCTCCCTCTCCCAGATCAATAGGTGCATGGTTATAGATGCAGAGGGGCCGCCAAGGCCCGTGGCCCCAAGGTATAAATTAATACGGCCTGTCGAGGGGCTGCCTCTCCTAGCGTGGGAGATGACACGCTCATGAGTGGAGCTGTCACCTCGGGGGCTACGGCAGGCACAAGCCAGCGGGAGCCCCCTCGAACCTCCCCCGCCAGCCTCTTACTGCAACCTGAGGATGCAGTTTATAAATCATTCAGCATCTGACAGGCACGCCATGCGGGAAGGTAGCTGGGGCACTGCTGCTGGCTGCGGTGGGTGCTAATAGGTTGGCCTCTTGGACCAAATCCAACTCTGCACGCTCTGGGCCCTGTCTGGCCACCACTCCAGGGCTCCTCACATGCCAAAGCACACAGGATGACAGGGCTGAGATCCAGGAACTACTGGGCACCAGCAGAGAGCAAGGATGCTTTCAGTGCCTGGGAGGAAAGTGGGGTGCAGGGCACATGTGAAAGTGCCCTTGCCAGCTCAGTGCCAGGCCTCACCACTCTTCACCCAGCCCTGGCCCATGCACAATAAGGAAGCCCTCACCTTGGTAGGCCAGCTGGCCAAGGCAAAGCACTTCATGTAAATGCTCCTTTTGTCCTCACACCACCCAAGAGGCAGAGGTTGCCGCCTGGCTGTCTGCATTTGTGAATTCCATTCACTCAAAAGACACCGAGCACGGTCCATATGCCAGGCCCAGGGCAGGGTGCTGAGGATGCACAGATGACCAAGCTCAGTCTTTGCTTAATCTGGTGGGAGAGATGGACATACAAACAACAGCCACAACCATTTCCTGAGCACGCACTTACCCTGGGCCTGGGCTGAGCACTCTACGTGAGTGATCTCATTTACTTTAATCCTCACTATGATGTTTGCAAGGCAGGTATAATTATTTCTACTTTGCAGGTAGAAGTGAAACTACTTGTCAAAAAGTTGTGCCACCCCAGGCCTGCCTCCTAATCCTGGCTCTATCCCTTGACTAGCTTTGGGCATGCCATGTAACTGTCCTACTTCAGTGTCTGTCTCAGTAGGCTGGGAATGACAGGAGTGGCTGCCCCTGGAGGTGGTTGTGAGGGCTCCCTGAGATTCCATGCAGAAAACAGTGTTGGGCACACAGGAAACCAACAATAACAATAAATTTATTATTACTGTCACCAGAGAAATAAATTATGTATTTGATCTCATTGACAAATGGCATCCAGGGATACCCTTCTCTATGCCTTCCCATCTCTAGTAAGGAGGTACAGGGAATGAGCAGCTTTCATCCTTGTTAAGGGACATGGAGAGGTGGTTCAGGTTAGTGGGGCCCAGGGCCAGGAGGCATGGCTTTGGCTCTGACCCTGATCCCAGCCAGCACTGAGGCTCAGGTGAGGACCCTCCATCTCTCAGGCTCCCAAGATCTCACCCCAGCTCCAGCCCTTCCCCATAGTAGCCTCATCCCTGCCTCAAGCTGGTCACCTGAGGCCATCGGACAAGGATCTGTGCAGCACCTGTCACAGAGACCTGGGCAGGGACCCAGAGGCTCACTTCCAGCCTGGCTTTATTTCCGTGAGGTAACAGTGGAGACCTGCAAAGGACACACACCCACCTAGCCACTGTCCCTCCTCAGCAGTGTCTCTAATGACGAATCAGAGTTGACTTTCCTCTGGGAAATTCCAATATATGAAAATAAGCTATAGGATCCCAGAAAGTGAATGATATTCATAGACACCATAGTCTCTTTCTCTAACGAACTCCTACTCAGCCTCTAAGGCCCCAAACAAATAGCCCCCATGTACAGACCACACTGTTCGCAATACACTATGCACATACAAAGCTACCGTGGCATTTAATACATTTAGATGTAGTTAGACATTCACTTACTTGTCTTTCTCTTAGTAAAATTGCCTTCACCAAGGACAAAGACCTTGGTCTTAATCACCAGCCTTTTATTGAATATACCATGAGCCACAGGCTGTGCTAAGGACTTTTCCTAGCTACATTCTCTCATAGCAATCCTGCAAGACAGATATTGTTGCTCATCTTACAGATAAGAAAGCTGAAATCCAGAGAGGTTAAGTCAGTTGTCTAAAGTCACACGGCTGGCAAATGGTAGCATCTTTTTCCAACCCTGCATGCCCAAGTCAGCTCAGAATCCCTGATCCTGTAGCTATTCAACAAATGTTTGTTGTGTTCATTAAAAAAAAAAAAAAAAAAAAAAAAGGTCAGATCCGAGCATGGTAGGTGAGATGTGGGCTTTGAAGGACAGGCAGAGGTGAGTTAGGCTGAACTCCAGTACTAGTTAGAAAAGTACAATGTGTGTGTGTGTGTGTGTGTGTGTGTGTGTGTGTGTTAGAGAGAGAGAGAGAGAAACAGATATGTATCCATTGCCATTAAATTGACTCTATGGCTGACAGGAGAGTTCATATGAAGGAATAGCAGAACACTGAAAAATAAGTTGGGAAAGGTAAGTTGATGCTAGATGGATAAAGGCCTAGTCTGCCCAGCTAAGGAGGCTGAACTTGTCAGAACTTCAAGGACACAGCCATCTCTGAGACTCCAGCAGGTCTTCCAGATTCCCTGACCCAGTGAGCCACCTGGCACCACCTGACTTCTAACCTCACATCCATCTTCCTGCCTAAACACCCCAGCACCAGGGTCACCTCCCTGGGGCACACTGGAGGGCTGAGGGGGTGGCCCTGGGAGGATCAGGGAGGGGGCAGTGCTGAAGGTCAGTGAGGCAGGCACGCGCCCCTAACGGAGGTACTGGAGCAGCACCGCTGGGCACAGACACAGGCAAACACGTTTGAGCAAATTGGAACGCCATAAAAGTCTATTACAGCAAATCAAACAGCAGTCAGCATGACAGCCATTAGCTTGAAATGAATACACGGGGACTTAATGAGGTCTGTCGAGGCTGGCTTGGTGAATTAAGTTGCCAATTCTAGCAGGATTTCCCTTTTCTTTACGGACTTGAAAGCATCTACGCTGCCTCGTTAGGACTTCGACAAGTGAATTGCCGGGCCTTTCACCCTGATAAAATGGATAATTACATGGAGAACAGCTTAGTGAGGGGAGTGGGGTGGGCAGGAGGGGAACCAGAACAAACAAACCCAAACACACACCTGCCCGGCTTCTCCTGAGCTGGGGGCTGGACCCGGCAGAAGCTTTCAGAGGGAGTGGGGGCCCAGGAGAGGCAGGCAGCGGGGCAATGCCTGGTCTTGAACTGCCTCCCATTCCCTGCTGTTCCTGGCTTGAGGACTTGGGTCCAGGTGGGCCACGTCTCCAGGCAGCCATGGAGGGGTTAAAAGTTCACATCCAAGATGGGCTGCCCTCAGCACCTCTCAGAAAACCTCTAGTGGGATCCTCCAAGGCTCCCCAGACCTGGCTGTTCTCAACATTACCAGAGGAATTTGTTAAAAATGCAGCTTCCTGGGCTATCTCTCCCCAGCCTACTGATTCACAACTGCGGGGGTCGGGAA
Source organism: Theropithecus gelada (assembly GCF_003255815.1). Classification (NCBI taxonomy): domain Eukaryota; kingdom Metazoa; phylum Chordata; class Mammalia; order Primates; family Cercopithecidae; genus Theropithecus; species Theropithecus gelada. Next base: position 62,455,982 of record NC_037677.1, read on the forward strand.
TATGCTTCCTAACCAGTACCCTGGGAAATTCTGCTGGGGCATGTTTGGGACCCTCTGATTCATCACTTCCCCAACACGCAGTGCTAGACGGCTGGAGGGAAGTGGTCCTCCTACTTCTGCTTGCATAACTCCAGGGATGGGGAGCTCAGCACATTCTCAGCAAGGCAGGGGCACAGACTGTGTGTGCATGGGTGTGTGTGGGCAGTCTTATTATTAGGAAGCTCTTCCTTAGATAGACCTGGATTTGCCACCTTGTAACTTTCTCCCTGTGCCAATCCCTGGGTTCTGCAACAATAGTCTCCATCATTATTAGGGCCCTAGATGGCTGAGATGGCCAAGAGAGGAATTGAATGGATGGAGGTGGCGACCACAGCTTCTCCGCCATCCTGCAAAGAACGATAAGGTGCTGAAGGATGGGAAGGAGCTTCTCCTGCTGGGTTTTGTCCTCTCATCATGTGATGTCAGCCCTGGAAGGGGCTGGGTTCAACTCCCTAGTTTGAAAGCTGTAGGGCCTGAAGCCAGCAGACTAGAACCCAGGTGTCCTAACTCCAGTTTCTCTCTTCCCACAAAACAGCACAAGAGCAACCACTGCTTACCTCAGCCAGACTCTGCTGGAAACCCACCTCCTCCAGGAAGCCTGCTGAGATTTCTCTGATCACCCTGGCAGACCCTGGCATTCACGCCTAACAGGGTCTGCAGTGCTCCCCCACCCCATTTCTCTGGCTTGCATCCTCACCCTGTTCACATTTGCAGGGTCCTTTGCTGCTGAATCACACCCTAAAGAGCAGGGGCCTGGGGTTTCCAGGGTGACCTGAATGCAACCAGGAAACCTTGGGCTCATTTCCGGGCCAGGGGCCAGCAGACTCTGGGCTGGTACTCCAGCTGCGGTCAGAGCCAGGCAGCTAGGTTCCAGCTCAGGTGACCACACGAGTTCAGGGGTGGTCAATGCCAAGATGCCTCAGATCAGGAGTGGCCAGGCTTCCATCCAGCTGATACCACATCCCCACTGGCCACACTGAGCAGCCCCAAGCAGGGCATCGAGTATCAGGCCACTAAAGCAACCGGGGATGTTTACACATGAGCAAGTAAACCACATGGGCCTTCCTCCAAGGACGGTGTGTCCTTCGCAGCGGGCCCCTCTCAGCCTGCCCTCTCCTTGTCAGATGGGTATCAGGCAGGCCACTGTATCCACCTGCCCTTTGTTTTCATTAGATAAGGAGGGCCGTGGCACAGAGAGGTGAAGTAACATGCCCAAACACACCCAGCAAGCTGGGAACAGAGCAGGGGCTGGACCCAGGGTCTCCTGCCTCTAGTTCTAACTCCTGTCATTCCACATTCCTGCGGCCTCCCAGGTCTCTGCACAATGACAGCCTGGCTCAGAGCCAAGCCCACAGCAGACATTCAATAAATATTTGTTAAATAAATGAATGAATGATTGAAGAGACTCTCTCCTTGGAGGCACAGGCCTTTGGAGAATCCCAGGGGATTCCAATAGGGCCGAGTGTTAGAAGTCACATCTCCTGAAGCAGGAGAGAGGAAAAGGCTGGCCCGCAGCCCAAGGCCAGGAGAGGAGGGACGTGACCCCTCGTCCCCTTGCCAGTGCGGCTCCCTGCTGCCCCATGAGAGGGAAGACAGAGGGCAGCCATGCCTGCCAGGATGGCAGCTGAGCAATGGGTCCAAGGCTCATTAACTCTGAGCCATGCCCTTGGTTTCTGAGCCCAGGCCCAGAGTGCAGGCTGGCACGTAGAGACCCTTAATTAAATTAGGGAGACTTCCAAATGAGAGAGAGCAGGAGCCAAGCTGCAGTCCCTGGGCACACTGGCCACAGCTCAGGGCACTGTGCTCCCATGTTTAGGACTGCGGGCTCCCCAGTTCTCTCCCGCCCCAGGCAGGTAAAGGTCATGGCGCCTCTGCTGCATCCCCACCTGCACATCTGTCCTCTCTTCCATCTGGTGCCAGCACAGGACCCTTGGCTCACAGCTCAGTAACAGAGGCCAGGGAGTGGGGTGTATGAGCAAGACCTCGTCACCCTTGAGGCAGGCTAAGCCTGCCCTGGAAGCCAGGAGGCTCGAAGTTAAAGCTGTGTGACCTCGGGCAAGTCACTCTCCCATGCCCAGTCTCATCCATGAACTGACCATGATATTCTCTCAAGGCTTTTTACTTCCTGATCACTCATTGGATCAAGGGGTTAGAACTCAAATGACATGGTGCCAACCTGTCTTTCCAGAGGGTTCTATCTCCTACTGTTCCCATCCCAACCCTTCACTGCCACCCCCCAGCCCAAAACCCCAAGGGCAGGCCCAAGGGACACCCAGTAAGAAGCCCTTTACCCTCCCGCTTCAGAGTCTTTGAATCACTAACTGCCAGACCATAAGACTGCCATCAGCCACCCAGGCAAGGGGCCGTAAGCAGTGGGAACCCTGGTGCCATCAGGAGCTGGCAGCCAGCTTATTAACGAACCGTTTGTAATGCAATAATTTGTACTTCTCAATTACCAGCAATGGCTTGATTTTACACGCATGGACTCATGCAAACATACTCAGAGTACACAGTACAGGGGCCTGGGAGACCATGGTGGAGAGCGTGGGGCTAGGGAAAGCCCCTTCCTAGAACTGTATGCTCCCTGAGTCCTGGAGGGACCTGATTCTGGCCAAAGCAGGAAGGTCTGGTGTTAGGCCTGCCCACCCACCCTGCCCAAGGCCCATATTTGGATATGAGTGGAAGGAAAGAGGGTGCAACACCCGCTTCTCCCAACTCTTGTTCCACCATTAACTCCAGCTGGAGGTGTGGGGCTCAGCCTCCAGCATGAGGCTCCTAACCTACCGGCCCAACTGCTCTTCCCAACCCCAGGCTGGGCCCTGACCCCCGGGGTACCAGCATGTTCACCAACCTGCTCAGAATTGGCACCTGGGCTGCGGTCTGGGCAGAAGAGCCAGAGCTGTTCTCCCCACCTGACTCTTCACCTACACCCTGGTGGTCTGGGGAGTAGCAGGTCTTCGATACCCCCAAGGGCGACCCTGGTGGCTCCTACCTCAGGGATGCGGACGCTGTAGGGCTGATTGTGAAATGTGGGTGCGTTGTCATTCACATCCCCGACCTGGATGTTCACCTTCCGTGTGATCACCTGGCAAGAGAAAGGCAGGCAATTAGCACTGCCACCTGACTCTGGTCTCTTCCACCCTAGGGGCCCAGAAATCCTGTGACCCCCAGGAACATGCCTCTAGGGTCCCAGGGGACACTCACCCCCTGGTGGTCGCTGACAGAGAACTCCACAGTGAACTCTGACTTGGTCTGAAAGAAAAGTGAGAGAGTGAGGGGGGCAGTTAGTCAGCGCTGAGGTCCTGGGTCCTGGGTTCTGGGCCCTAAATGGGGCGGGAGGGGCTCCAGGATTGCCCTAGGAGCTTGCCTGGAACCAGGCATCCAAAGGCTTCCCTAAAATACTAGCATTGCCCTTTGGGTTAGGGAAGCAGTGCAGAATATGGATCCTTGCTTTAAGAGAGCAATAAAAGACAGAAGTCAAGCATCCTGGGTGCTAGTCGTGGCTCTGCCTCTAAGATGCTGTGTGACACTGAGCAAGTCACTACACACCTCTATGGTTCCTTCCTCAAACACAAGAAGAGGGTAAGGGTTGGGGATGTGTTCACACCTTTACCTTAACTTGCTAAGGGCTACCATGTCGTCAATTCCTGCTTCTCTGGATATTGGGGGAATATTGACTCGGGGTAGGGTAGACTTGTACCCTCCATGGAGCCCCATTCTACAAGGGATGAACCCAGGGTCACTCTTCTTCTTGCCTCTCCAATGTAGCTGCTTGCTTGGAGACACCTCTAACTACCCATGCCAACCCTAAGTCCAGACACCAGCATTGGCCTTTGAAGAGGAATACCATTCAGGCAGAAAGATGCCACTTCGGCGTCAGAATGGAGTCTTAGAGGAAGACCCCAAAAGATGGTGGGCCATCCTTCCCCCAGAGTCTCCTCCTGTCCCCAGGAGAGAACTGGGGCAGGGGTATGGGCAAGTCATACCTCTCTGTCCAGTGGCTGCCGGAGCCACACCACGCCGGTGTCAGGCTCCACTGCAAAGAAGCGAGAGGCCTCCTCCCCAGACACACCAAACACCAGGGGGTCATTGTCCATGTCTCGGGCCAGCAACTGGGTCACAGAAGAACCTGGAGTAGCCAAAAGAGAGAGCAGAGGGAAAATATGGGAGGTCAGGTTTATGCCTTCCTACCTTGCCCAGGTGGCTGAACTCTCAGCAGGGAGTGGCCGCTCAGCAACCCTCCAGCAGGCCACAGATCATCATAAGGCCCCAGCACATCTGTGGGCTCTGACCCAGGTACCCCACCTCTGCCCTGGTCCACTTTTCACAGTGTGTCATGATGGTATCAGGGGACCATCACTCACCATGTTCTGGGTGTGTAAAACACAGTTGTGACTTCGGCCTGCCCCACTTTCTCTGATTTTAATTTGAAGACCTCCTTCTCCAAGTGTCTCAGATGAGGACAGGCCCCCAATATTTCAAGGCCTATGTTCCAAGATGAGCACATAAGTCAGTGCTAGCCAATCAGAGCGTGCCATTTCCCTGGTCATGATGATTGGTTCAGGGATGAGCATGTGACCCAAACTAGCCAATCAAAGCCAGCCCTGGGACTTTCGCTGGAACTACTGGGAGAGAGGAGCTCTCTTTCATAGGGGTTGCTCATTGGCACTGTGGGCAGCCATCTTTGGCACCACACAAGAAGAGCCTGAGAATGAAACACACAAGGAGGAAAATAGAGGTAGATGATGTATGGAGAGACAGATTCCTGATGGCTTTCTGAGGATCTGCCACCAGCTGTGCCTGATATTAGCTCCACCCTCTGGACTTTCCAGCTATATGAGCTAATAATCACCCTTGCAACCTTTTCTTTGGCCTCAGTCAGTTTAGTTGGACTTCTGTCTTTTGCAAATGGAAGTGCCTTTCCTAATTCAGAATACTTTGCAAAATCTTTTGGCATTTATTCAAGAGTGACCAGGTGCTGGCCTTATGATGAGCACTGGAGTATGCAGAGGTTAAGAAGATGTAGCTCAGCCTCAAGGAACTCCAGTCTAGAACTAGGTGACAAGGTCTAGTTCCCATCCTCAAGAAGGGGATTGAGAGGCAGGTGTCATCCCTTACCAGAAGCAAAGCCCTGGCCTGGGGGCGCCTAGGCTTCAGGATGCCTGGCCTATACCCTCCCTAAGAAGAAAAGGGCATTTCTCCTGGGGCTCACAGCTCCCCTGTGTAACTTTCAGGTAGGGTCACCAACTGCCCTGCTTTGCCCAGGACTGAAGCATTTCCCAGCACATGTGCTAAAACCAGGAAGCCCCGGGCAAACTGGGATGGTTGGTCTCCTTAGCTTCAGGAGGTCCTTAAACTCACTGGAACGGTACACAAAATGTTGTGAGTGTACAGTGCGTCATTTTCCGAAGACAGTGTCTATAGTCTTCATCTGATTCTCAAAGGGGTGAGCAGATCGGAGCCATGACCTTAGGCAAATCACTTATTTCCAGGTTTCAGTTTCCCCTATAAAACAAGACAGACACCACCTGCCCCAAATACTGACTCTCACATTTACCAGATAGCTCTGAAAATCAAGCTAGATAGAAAGAAAGGATTCCAAATTCTTGGAATTTTATCTAGAAAAGAACTTCTAGAACAATTCTAACATGATGACGCTAGCTAACATTTTTGAGCCCAAATCATAAGCCAGGCCTAAGCTGAGCTATTTCCACGCACTAATTCAGTCCATAATGCGATTCTCCCCATTTAACGGATTAGGCAACAAAAAGTGATGAGGTGATTGCCATGGCCTCACGGTCAGCAAATAGCAGAGCTGGAATCCACATCCCAGGCAGTTGGGGCTCAGAGTCTACATTTGTTTCCACAGCACAAACATCTCAACACTCAATATGTAAATTCAAGATTCAGGACTTCATGGACATGATCTATGAGATCCTAACAGGTAGCCCAAGATTTGGAAAATGAAGACATTGGGCATTCCCTGGGCTCTTACGATATGCCAGACACAAGGTCCATTCATGTGGATTCTCTCATTAAATCCTCCCAGCAAGTCTGTTTGGTAATTGTTATTCTACCCATTTTGCAGATTAGGAAGCTGAGGCTCAGAGAGGTGAAGCAGCTTCTCCAAGGTCAGGCAGCAGAACAGCATAGCAGGAAATGGCAGCATCCAAGGTGATGGGAGAAGGTGAGATGGAGGAGTAAAATCGTGGAACATCTTCAGAGCCCAACCCTCCCATTTCAGAGTTGGAAAAGCCGAAGGCATTTAACAAGTTGTCCAAAGTACAATGGTAAGCCACAAAGGCAGGATTCAAACCCAGGTTTCCAAACTCCCAGATTCCCAGTTCATTGCTCTTTCTAGATAGTGTAAGAGGAAGTATGTGAAAGCCACAGATAAACCAAGCACATCTTTCCAAAGCATTTGCATTGCCCGATGACAAATAAGTGTTTTATACTAAAACAAATGGGAAGACACTGGGGGCAGCATTTGATTGATTAATTAATTAATTTTTTTTGGAGACAAGGTCTCGCTCTGTTACCCGGGCTGGAGTGCAAGTGGCACGATCTCGGCTCACTGCAACCTCCACCTCCCGGGTCCAAGTGATTCTTCTGCCTCAGCCTCCCCAGTAGCTGGGATTACAGGCATCTGCCACCATGCCTAGCTAATTTTTTGTAGTTTTAGTAGAGATGGGGTTGCACCACGTTGGCCAGCCTGATATTGAACTCCTGACCTCAAGTGATCTGCCCACCTTGGCCTATCAAAGTGCTGGGATTATACGTGCGAGTCACCATGCTCGGCCTAATTTATTTATGTTTAAGTTATTTGTAAAGATATAACCTAAAGCCGTAAATGAGTTTCCAGCCTCCCCTGACTTCTAGGAGTATACACTTCCTTTCCATTGCTCTCAGATATTCTCTAGTGGCAAAGTTTGAGAAATACTGAGTTACTTCCCAAAGGCTTGGGCAGATTCCAGATGGGGAAACTGAGGCCCATAAGCGCCTTACTTGTCCAGGTGCAACAATGAGTCCACGGCAGCCTGCAGTCCACTGGACCGCAGTCCTCACCTGCTGTACCTCAGGGCCCAGCCCAGGTGGGGGATCTGGGGCCAAGCTCCCAGCTGGCCAAGGGGATTCGGGGAAGACCATCCTGGCCTTCCAGCCAAGGTTGCACAACTGGGTTCAATATCCCAAATGGCTCTCTCAGGTCTGACGCTCAGGTCCTCCCAAGAAGTGGGGCGCTGGGCAGGACAGGGATGGGGCCATCAGCTGCTGTCACCCACCCTGTAATTTCCTGGACTTTTATCCATTTTCCCCTCAATTATGTGCTGCTCAAAATGGTCCTTTTCAGCTTCCTCACGGGCTCTTGCCTGCTCATGCCTTCTTTGTGTCCCAGGTAATTGCTAGTGACCTTTTCTAAGTGTACTAATTAAAGGTGCCGATTTAATATTATATTTAAGACAAGAAGCCCCGCAATTTTCCAGCTGGGCACATACTCCCCCACCCAGTGCTGCTCTGCCTCTCTACAGAAGCTGGGCCCAGCCCTGGCTTCTCCAGGAAGCAGGGCTTGTTTCTCCACTAGGGGAGGTTTCCAGCAACCTCTGGTTGTGCTATTCCTACAAGAGTGAGGCCAATCTCTGGGGTTCAGCTCCAGCCCAGTGCTCTTAGTTATAGCCATGCAGGAGACTCATCTCTGGCTGGGGGACCCTGGGGAACACATGCAACACAGGTTTGCTTCCCACCTGAGAAACAGAATATACCTTGCATCTCAGGGCTGGAGAATACCTGGAGTTCCTTTTGTACAAATTTGTGGTAAAACACACATCACATGAAATTTACCACTTCAACCATTTAAAGTACACAATTCAGTGGCATTTGGTACATTCATGATGCTGTGCAACCATCACCACTAATTCCACAAGATTTTCATCATCTCCAAAGGAAACCTCATGCCCACGAACCAGTCACTCCCCATGACTCCCTTCCCCAACCCCTGGCAACCACAAATCCACTTTCTGTTTCTATGGATTCGACTATCCTAGAGATTTTATATGAATGAAATAACACAATATCTGGCCTTTTGTGTCTGATCTCTCTCACTTAGCCAAATGTTTTCATGGTTCATCCATGTTGCAGCATGTATCAGTACTTCACTCCTTTTTAACAGCTGAATAATATTCCGTTGTGTGAATGTAACACATTTTGTTCATTCATTGATCAGTTCACAGCTATTTGTGTTGTTCCCACCTGTTGGCTATTGGGAATAATGCCGCTATGAACATTTATATACAAGTTTTTGTTCGAACATCTGTTTTTAATTATTTTGGATGTATACTTAGGAGCACAACTGCTGGAACATATAGTAATTCTATGTTTAAATTAATGAGGAACTGCCAAAGTGTTCTCCATGGTGGTTGTATTATTTTACATTCTCATCAGCAATGGATGAGACCTGGTGTTTTTTCAGTGGTAAGGAGGATACCCTGCTATTCACAGGGGCTGGAACGCTCTCTTACGATAGAGAGATGGGAGCTGGCTGGGTCTCCGCAACAGATGCTATTGGTACCCTGCCCTCTATCCCTCAGCACACACATTTCCACACACACCAGCCTGACTGCTAACTGCCAGCACCTGTGAGTGTTCACCCGAGGGGTTCTGGCCATCAGAGACTGCTCCTCCTAAATACAGCACGGCCGGGAAGTGCCGGGAATGGATGCCCCCGTAGCAGAGCTCACCGAGTGATTGTGGAAGATGATAGATAAGGATGACCTTGTCTACCATGATTAGAGCTCAAAAATGTTAGCTATCATCGTCATGTTAGAACCCTCCTAAAAGTTCACTTACAAAAGCTGCTTAGTCTTCTTTTCTAGATAAAATTCCAAGAATTTGGAATTCTTCCTTTGTGGTGGGGTTTTCAGAGCTCTGTGGATAAGGTAGGTAAACAGCCCAGCTCCAGCACCTCTCAAGGGCATAACTCAGAGGTCCGTGTTCTACACTGGCAACTTGGTTGACAATAACACATCTTTACGGCTTGCTTCCCTTCCTGTCTCACTTCCTCACTCCCTACTTGTGTTTCCTGGAACCTCCTCCCCAGTAAGCTTCTTGCACTTAAGTCCTCATTACAAGGTCTATTTCTGGGGAAGCCCAAACTTCCAATGCATGTTTAAGACCGTGCATTGGAACTACTGTACAGCTTTACAATGCAAATTCTCAGGCCCTCTTGACTGGGTTGGCTAGTGGGAAGCCCAGAGTGTAAACTTTTCAACAGCAGCCCCTACTCTCCCTGTAGGAGACACTCACACACAGCCAGGTTAGAAGTCCTGTGGCTGGTTTATAGCAGAATGATATTCGAATATTTAACAACAGGCACAGTACAGACATCAACCAATCAGAAAAAAACACTGGCCATAAACACCCAGACCAGTAAGTACTGCCTGTAAGTCAGCCTGGTTTATGGCTCCCATTTTAGATGCAGAGAAAAGCTCCACCCGTACCAGGATGATTGAAAGGCCCAGTCTTAGGGCTCCTGGCTCAATCAGTGCGGCAGAGGATTCTATGCACCTGGCCTCTCCTACCCTCACGGGGAAGGGGCATCCAGCTAGGCCAGCCCCTCCACTCTGTGCCACCCAAACCATGCCCAGCCTAACCTCATGGGTGGAAAGCGGAACATTCAAGAACTTTATCACTATGCATATATGTTCATGCTGGCATTCTTTGCAATAGCCAAGAAGGGGGAAGCGATCCAAGTATCTGTCCACAGATGAATGGATAACCAAAACGTGGTAGATACAGCCAATGGAATATTATTCAGACTTAAAAAGAAAGGAAATTCTGACACATGCTACAATATGGATAAACCCTGAGGACATTACGCTTAGTAAAATAAGCCAGTCCCAGAAAGACAAATAGAGTATGGTATGACCCCCCTGATATAAGGTACCTAGAGTAATCCAATTCAGAGACAGGAAGTAGAATGGTGGGTGCCAGGGGTCGGGAAGGGCAGAATGGAGAACTATTGTTCAATGGCTACAGTTTCAGTTTTCAACAGAAAAAGAGTTCTGGAGGTCGGTTACGCAACAGTATCAATGTGCTTAACGCTACTAAACTATACACTTAAAAATGGCAAAGATGGCAAATTTTATGTTACGTATATTTTACTATAATTAAATTAAAAAAAAAAAAACCTTAAATCGACCATGTCTAAGGCACTAGTGATCTGGCCCAAGATAACATCTGTCACTACATCTCACAGCCTCACTGAGCTGAGCCCCATCTGGCCCCACAGACCTTCTTTCTGTTCCTGAATAGGACGAGTTGGCGGCTGCCTCGGGACCCTTGCCCTGATAGTGCCTTTGGCTGGGAAGGTTCCTACCCTAGGTCACTCCACCTCCATGGCAGCTTCCTCATTATTCACCTCTCAGATCGTGAGTTAGCACCTTGGGGAAGCCTTCCTCAAATTCTCAATCAGCAGAGTCTAGCTAAAGAGATGCCTGGTCACTCAGTGTCCCAAGACTCCAAGTTATTATCTTCACAGTCCTCTCTCTCTGAAAGGATCTGCTTATTCACTAGACTTGCTGACCACCTACCCCAACCCCCTGCCCATCACACAGCACATTCAGCCTGACCTGCCGTATTCCTTGTCATATCCCTAAGCCTAACACGGGGATTGGCATCCTGGAGGCATTCAGTAAATAGCCATTGGGTAAATAAATGAATCCTGCTAACAACTGCCCAGAGGTGTTAGGAAAAGACAGCCCCCCAAAGTCATGAAGGTCTATGAGCCACGACAGGAGGAGAGAGTATAGCAAGTTAATTCTTAATTGTGTGCACAAATGGACAGGGGAAAGGATAGCTGATCAAAACCTAGTAACACCCAAATCAGTAGTGCTTGGCTTTGGGCCCAGGCAGGAATCACAGCTGTGCAATGACTGGGGGTCCAGTCTCTGAGGAACCGGCCCGGTACCCCATCCTGGGGGCTATGTACCCCATCTTGAGAGCTGAGTACCCTGTCCCAGGATGTACCCAACCTGGGAGGCCAGGTGCCCTGGTGGAGGTAGGAATCTGCCCAGCAGACTGCTAAGGCCCCTTGGGAGTTGCAAAGCTGGTGGCACATCCTCCACCGTGGCCTCAGCCCTCAGCAGTAGTCCACATCTGCCTTCCAGGCAAGGGGCGGACAATCACAGCCTCCCCTGAGGCCCCGCTGGGCCCATGCTGATCGCTGAGATGACTGTTATTACTATTATTGTTGTTATTTGCACTGAGGGGCAAGGGCTGGGATTGGGCATTGTTGTCACACGGTTTCTGGAAAGCGGTGCCTGCTAGATGAGGGGCGGGCCAGAAACTGGAAGGGCAGCACAGGCTGCAGGGCTTTTTATTTTCTCTAAATGAGAGAAGGATGAAAGCAAGATTTGTTTCCAAAACACGGAGAGAGTGAATAAGCGGTGTGGTGCGAGAACATGCCCTGCTCCCTTCTTGCAGCAGCGTCTCCTTAAAGCACACCTTCCATTGTGCCACACTCTGCTCAAACGCCTGCCTAGTTCCCAGAGAATGCAAACGAATTCCTTACCATGATGTCTAGTGCTTCCCAATGCATCCTTGACCTCCCTGGCCATGCACATTTCCCTCTGCACCCCTGGGCCCGGCCTTCCACACTGCTGTCACCCGAAAGCATATCAGGCACCTGCATGGATTCATTGTTTGTACCTCTGCACAGCAGGCAAGAGGCCATCACCCCTTGAAGGTAGAAGTTGATGTTCTGGGACACGCTTGGCAAATCTTCCTTCTCGTCTTCCCCATCCCTTATGGTTAACTACTGCTCTTCTAGGGCCAGGGAGCTAGCCAGTCCCAGCTCTTGCCCACACAGACCTTACTAATCAATCACAGCACCTTTTCCCATTGAATCGCATTCAACTTCAGAATCCTTCACAACACAGGGTTCCATGCAGTCACCATAATCAATCCTAAAAGGCACAAGAAAGCAAGGCTTTGCAACCTGTGACCTAAAAGTACTTCACACCAGCTGTGATCTACTGTCTTTCCCCATCTAGGGGCCAAGGACCCAGCAGTCTGCCCCTGCCAGGCTCAGGGTTGTTAGAGAGACAGAACCAGCCTTGGTGTCTCCAGGCTAGCTCAGAAACAGGGACTAGTTATGACTGAAGTGAGAACCAAACAGACAAAGCCCCCTTCTCATTTTGCAGAGAGGGAAGCAAGGGTCCTGGCCAGGAGAGGGCTGCCTGGGATAGAGCTGCGCATGCGTGAGTAGCTGAGTCAAGGAGCTGCAGACAGCAGGCCCCCAGCCTCAAATTCCAAGTGCATGGGTATGGCCAGGGTTTTCTGAGAATAACTACTCCTCACTCCAACCATCCCACCATGGCCATCAAGCCTGCTGCACACCCCACCCGCAAGAAGGGAAACCCACCCTCCTCCTCCTGGCTGGCCTGGGTCCCTGCCAGGACCAGGGGCTCCTGCCCTCCCCCTCTCCCTGGGATGGGCTCCCCAGAGCCTGAGCTGGCCTTGCAGCCTGCCGTCTCATTTGTCTCTCCTCTGGGATCAGACAGGCCAGTTAAGTGCCTTGATTCCTGGGGATAATCTCATTTGTCTTAGGTCCCCCTCCTACCCTCCTGCCTCCAGTCTCTCAAATCCCCTGAGTCCCGAACTTGGTTTGACCTCAGAGGAGTTCTTTTCTTCTTCTTAGGCTCCACCAATATCCCCATCTGGGGGAAGTCAGAGGGAGTAGAGTGAGCTCTGACACTGGCCGGCTCTCTCCTGAGAGGCAGGCGGCCTCCAGGCTCACCCTCCACTGACCCACGCCCTCACTGTCATCAGAAAACCCTTGCCCTGAGTCAAAGGAACCATCTCTGCCTTCAAAGCCCACAGGCCATCTTCACTCCTGTGCTCCCCTGCAACTCTGTCCACTTGGAGTGGACGGCATGAACTGTCTGGGGGAAAGGAAACCAGCATTCCATTTCCTGGGCATGACTGTTTGCCAGGTACCACACTCAATGGTTTTCATTCATTCACTCTATCACTTATTTTCTCCTAATGGCCCTACACAGAGGGTCAGCATCCCTTTTATACAGGTAAGAAAACTGAGGCTCAGGCCAGGTGCAGTGCCTCACACCTTGTAATCCCAGCACTTTGGGAGACCGCGGTGGGTGGATCACTTCAGGTCAGGAGTTCAAGACCAGCCTGGCCAACATGGTGAAACCCCGTCTCTACTAAAAATACAAAAGTTAGCTGGTGGCGGTGGGGGGCAGTGGTGGCACACACCTGTAATCCCAGCTACTCAGGAGGCTGAGGCAGGAGAATTGCTAGAGCCCAGGAGGCAGAGGTCACAGTGAGCCAAGATCATGCCACTGTACTCCAGCCTGGATGACAGAGCGAGACTCTGTCCCCAAACAAAACAAATCAAAACAACACACACACACACACACACACACACACACAAAAGAAAGAAAGAAAGAAAGAAAGAAAAAAAAAAGAAAGAAAACTGAGGCTCAGAGGGGTAAAGTGACCTACCCAAGGTCACTCAGCCGGAAGTCCAATCCAAGCCTTTCTCATTCCACGACCCTCGTGGCTTTTATCACAAAGCCTTTTATCCAAATCCAAAACTCAGCCCCTGAATACAACCTTCTTCTCACCCCAAAGCAACTAACCCCATGGGGGCTGCCTCCAGGTGGACCCTGGTCTGAAGGTGAGCAGCCCTGAGGCAGAGACTTGGTGGGGGTGGGCTCCCCGCTAGCACCCTGGCTTTCCACAGTCTACCTATCACTACCAGCAAGATGGCCATTCCCTCCTGAGAGTCAGAGAAGGGGCTGCGGGCTCACCTGGCCACACAGGTGTCTGGATGGATGGGGACAGGCTAATCCAGGGAAGAAGGAGGCATTAAACAGAGCCAGATGACACAAACTCAGAGGCTTTGGTGGCAGGGAAGAGAAGGAGTAAGTGAAGTACACACACGCATACATATTTTTAAAAATGTATTTATTTTATTGATACATAATATTTGTACATATTTATGGAGTACCTGTGATATTTTGATACATACAGAATGTGTAATGATAGAATCGCAGGATTTAGAATATCCATCACCTCAAACACTTATCATTTCTTTGTGTTGAGAACACTTCAGATCTTCTCTTCTAGCTCTTTTAAAATATACAATAAATTATTGCTAACTATAGCCACCCTATTGTGCTACACAATACTAGATTTTTTTTTTTTTTTTTTTTGAGATGGAGTCTTGCTGTGTCACCCAGGCTGAAGGGCAGTGGCACTATCTCGACTCACTGCAACCTCTGCCTCCCAGGTTCAAGCGATTCTCCTGCCTCAGCCTCCCGAGTAGCTGGGACTACAGGTGGGTGCCACCATGCCTGGCTATTTTTTGTTTGTTTGTTTGTTTTTGAGACAGAATTTCATTCTTGTTGCCCAGGCTGGAGTGCAATGATGTGATCTCGGCTCACTGCAACCTCTGCCTCATGTGTTCAAGCAATTCTCCTGCCTCAGTCCCCTAAGTAGCTGGGATTACAGGCATGCGCCACCACGCCTGGCTAATTTTGTATTTTTAGTAGAGACGGGATTTCTCCATGTTGGTAAGACTGATCTCCAACTCCGTACCCCAAGTGATCCACCCACCTCGGCCTCCCAAAATGTTGGGATTACAGGCTTGAGCCACGGCGCCTGGCCGGAATTTTACTCTTGTTGCTCAGGCTGGAGTGCAATGGCGTGATATCAGCTCACTGCAACCTCTACCTTGTTAGGTTCAAGCAATTCTCTTGCCTCAGCCTCGCAGGTAACTGGGATTACAGGTATGTGCCACCACGCCTGGCTAATTTTTGTATTTTTAGTAGACAGAGTTTCACCATGTTGGTCAGGCTGGTCTTGAACTCCCGACCTCAGGTGATCCACCCGCCTTGGCCTCCCAAAATACTGGGATTACAGGCACGAGCCATGGAACCTGGCCTATTTTTTGTATTTTTAGTAGAGACGGGGTTTTGCCATGTTGGTCAGGTTGATCTCGAACTCCTGACCTCAGGCGATCTGCCTGCCTCGGCCTCCCAAAGTGCTGGGATTACAGGCGTGAGCTAGCTATATTTTTTTACTCATTAACCATCCCTTCTTTCCCTCTCTCCCCAGCCTCTGATAACCATCATTCCACACTCTACTTCCATGAGATCCACTTTTTAAGCTCCCACATATGACTGAGAACATGCGATATTTGTCTTTCTGTGCCTGGTTTATTTCACTTAACATGATGATCTTCAGTTCCATCTATGTGGCTGCAAATGATAGGATTTCCTTTTTACAGCTGCATAGTATTCCATTGTGTACATATACCACATTTCTTTATCCATTTATCATTGATGGACACTTAGGTTGATTCCATATCTTGGCTATTGCAAATAGTGCTGCAATAAGCATGGGAGGCAGCTATCCCTTTGCTATCCTGATTTCCTTCCCTTCACACACACATTTTAAAAAAATTAATATGCCCAAGAGGAAAGATCAGACATTGTATACCAATACTTCAGGGACCTGGCCCTGACTCTTAGAAACCCAAAGCTCCTCTGCCTCTGACATTGCAAATAAGGACCATCATTTGCTAAGGGCTGCGAGGCCCAGTCGTAGGCAACTACGTGCTCTATTCCCCTACAACCCAGTGCATCACAGAGAGGTCAACTTACTTGCCTAAAATCACACTGCTAGCATAATCAGAGCTAGGATTGCTCAGTGACCCTCCTGTTGACATCCTCCAGGTGCCTGGGCACCTGTTGTCCCTGGCACTGCTCCAGGCACTGATGATACAACGAACACTGCAGCCAGAAGCACCTGCCCTCCTGCAGCTGACAGTTCAGCAGGCAGACCTACAAATTCACCACACTGCACATTCCTCCTGGCCTTTCCCTGGCACACTGCGGAAGTTCAGGATGGGCTGGGGGCTGTTTGCAGACTGTAGACATGAAGAACTGCATCCCTGCCCTTCACCTGGCCCCGAACGTGACCCTTAGGACGAGCATTCCAGGGAGTCCAAGGACAGGGGTTGGGGACTTGGGACACAGGCTCAAAGGGCACAGAAGAAGCTGTGGGAGCAAGGCAGCCTTACAGAAGTCTCTACCTTTAAGACTGACAGAATCAGCCAGGCCTAGAATTGATGTGGCTGGCCCTGGTTCACACTCAGCCAAGACTAGCTGTGTGACCACGGGCAAATTACTGCTGTCTCTGAGCTTCTCCTTCCCCACTGACACCACGAAGGGGCTGGCATCAATGGCCAAAGTACAGAGGTCCATGAGGAGAACTGAAAACCATCGTGGCAAATGGGTCAAGGTTCACGTGCCCACCCCAACCTCCAGGTTACAGTTTCGTGGGCATCGTGCTGAGGAGTGTGAGGTTGCATCTGAGGTCAGCAGGAAGGAGCGTGTGATTGGTCAGTGACACACGATGCACACAGGGGAGGGAGTAGCTCTACTTGGCTGAGTATTTGTATTCTTGATATGGCCAACAAGCTCCTTTTCCAAAGGAGAAAATAGGGCTGAGTGGCCTGGTGACAAGTCCACAGTCACCCCGCTCAACAGCTAGCAGGTGGCGGAGCTGCCACTCAAATTGGTCCCTGGACTCCCCATACGCTGTTGTTTCCACCACACCACATTAAGGTCCCTTCCAGTTTAAATATCTACGATATTACAGCCCTGTTTTCCACATACTGTGTACAAGGAAGACGCTCCGCAGCGGAGGATACACAGGCAGAGAAGACCCAGCCTGGCTCTCAAGGGTTTACAGTCTGGTTTGGACACTTGGGGAATGAACTACCACAGAGCCAGCAGCCAGGGTCCGCGGCAGACTGGATATATTTTTTCTGCCCAGAAATAGCAGCCTGAGCATGAAACGGCCATGAATAAAGGAGCCCTGGGATGTTCTGTTTGACCTTTCTGAGTCCTTGTGGCAGCTCCCAGGCCCATGAGGGTTGAAGTCTTGTCTCAGGGCTTGGAGAGCCAAGAGGTAGTTACCAGATTTAATAACAGTGATAATAGTGGGGTGGTTTTTTTTTTCCCCTCTCCTGAAACTTTTCAATTCATTGAATTGTTCAATTAACTTTACAAAAGGAAATGTGGAAAAATGACAGCAAATTGAACTTGACATTATCATTAAAATAAACAGAGCACTGCAGGCCATTAAAGGCTCACAAGGAGATTATCCAAACACTCGCAGGCACATGCTGGTTCCTTCCTGCTCAGAAGCGACCCTGATGTCTTCTCCTTCCCTGCTGCAGGGAAAGTCACCAGTCACCCTTCCCACAGCTCAAGAACGAGGCTGCACTCGTGAACCCCTCACAGTCCCCTGAATGTGACTGTGGGGGAACGGCAGTGGCCTGGCTGGAGGACGACTCTCCACTACGAGGCTACCATCTCCGGGGCATCCCTTCCATCTTGGGCCTCTGTCCCAGTGTAACAAAGGGTCATTTCAGCCCTGGCTGCACCTTAGGATCACCTGTAGCCCTTTTGACATCCCAGCTGTCCACCTGTACCCCAGACCACATACATCAGGATCTCCAGGGAGGGACTCAAGCATCAGGATTTAAGAACAAACTGAACCATTCAAGTGATTTCAATGGGCTGTGGAGCTGATATCCAGAGTCTTGATGATTTCTGAGGTTCCTTCAACCTTCAGGACATATCTGAGACACTGTGATGGAGGAAAACCTAGAGGTCAGCAGTTCCCACGCTTGTCAGCACACTGGAATCACCTGGAGCTTTCGAGCAATACTGGTGTCCGCCACCAGTATTGTGATTAGCCGGTGTCTCCCACCGTTGTGTCTCCCACCAATCCTGGTGTCTCCCACCATTGTGATTAGCTGGCCTTGGGTCCAACTTGGGCTTTGGAAAGTTCTAAATTGCCAGGTGATGTACTGGGCAGGCAAGAATGGGAATCACTCCTCCAGGGAGGCCAGCTTCCTTGAGCCTCTTCCAGTTCTCCATGTGCTCACCCGTGTGGAACCCAGCTACAGTGGGGGCCCCCCAGGCACATTCAGCTTAGACCAATCCACAGGTGGAGAAAAAAAAATGTTTTGCTTTGTTGCCCCTTCCCATGTTCAAATTTTTCCAAATCCCAATATTAAAAAGATGTTAATTCATTACCTGGAGAGCTTCTAAAACTAAGGATGCCCAGGCCCCACCCACTAAGGATTCTGTCTTAATTAACTGGTCTAGTGCAGGACCCAGACAGCAGTATTCGGATATAAATCCTCAAGTGATTCCCATGTACAGCCAAGTTAAGAACCACCGGGTTAGAGCAGTGATTCTCAAATTTGAGTGTTCATCAAAACTACCACGAGAGCTGTTAGAAACAGATTTACGGGCCCCTCCCAGACTTTCAGGTTCTGAATACGCATTGTTAACAAGCTCCCAATTGCCACTAATGCTGCCTGAGACCACATTTTTGAGAACCCCTAAGTTAGAGTTTCCATGAGTCCAGGTCCTAGAAATTTAAGATTTTTCTTTTCTTTTTTGTTTTTTCAAAAACTCTGTCACCTGGGCTGATGCATTGCCACAATCATAACTCCTGGACTCAAGCGATCCTCCTGCCTCAGCCTCCCAAGTAGCTAGGACTACAAGTGCGCCACCACACCTGGCTAATTTTAAGTTCTTTCTTTTATAGAGATGAGGTCTTGTTGTGTTGCCCAGTGTGGGTTCAAACTTCTGGGCTCAAGCAGTCCTCCCACCCCAGCCTCCCAAAGGGCTGGGATTATAGGTGTGAGCCACCGTGCCCAGCTTAAGATTCTTTTCTTTTTTTTTTTTTTTTTTTTTTGAGACGGAGTCTCGCTCTGTCACCCAGGCTGGACTGCAGTGGCCGGATCTCAGCTCATTGCAAGCTCCGCCCCCCGGGTTCCCGCCATTCTCCTGCCTCAGCCTCCCGAGTAGCTGGGACTACAGGCGCCCGCCACCTCGCCTGGCTAGTTTTTTGTATTTCTTAATAGAGACGGGGTTTCACCGTGTTAGCCAGGATGGTCTCGATCTCCTGACCTCGTGATCCGCCCGTCTCGGCCTCCCAAAGTGCTGGGATTACAGGCTTGAGCCACCGCGCCCGGCCAAGATTCTTTTCTAAAATAATTTGACTCTCGGGAATTTGGGACTCAAGGCCTGATTTCAAAATTCCATCACCTCCTGTGCCCCTGCTGTCCACCCCTTAGCCACAGACCCAACCCGGCTTGTCTTCGCCTTTCAATAGCAGGAAAAGAAATGAAGAAAGGTGCAATCATAAAAGCAGGTGAGCAAGACACCCTCCCCTCAGCCCAGCTCTCCTCCCACCCTCCCGCAGCAAAGGAGGTCAGAAAAGTCCCTCCAGAAATCACTTCCTCTTTGAGGAGACTCATAATTACCCACAATGATCACAGCACCATTCATTTTTCCCTAAAATTAATACATCATGTTAAGAATGATATCGCACTAATTTATCACAAGATTTATGAAACTTGCACTTTTTCTAATGAGATTTATGCAAATGCCGCTCTTGCCTCTGTTTGTGTTTTTAAAAGTTTTGACAGGGAAGTGGGGGTCCAGCCCAGTTGGCAGAAGCCCTGTCCCCACTCAGGGGCAGGGCCAGGGGCTCCATGGCGGTTCCCACCCTCCGAAGGCTCCAGGTGAGCAAGGTCTTCAGCCTTTTCACTGGGCTTATTCTCCATTCCCCTCTCTCCAGGTACACACCCTTTATTCATCTGCAGCAGGATCCTCTCATGGGGCTCACCTGCAGTCAGGTGGGCAGGCAGTTACAGGGGGCAGGGTTGAGTCTCTCTCATCCTATCAGAGGGCTTCTAGGTGCTCAGTCTCTGAGATCAACTGCAGGGTGTCGGGGAGGGAGTAGCAGGACCCAGCTAGACAGGGTGGAAACTAGCGTGAGGCAAGCCAGGCACCCAGGAGGCACTCACGCTCAGGTCCTGCCCCTGTACTTGCACAAGTCTGAGAATGTCTCCTGAATTTCTGTGCCCTGGGGGTCGTCTTGCTTCACTATAGTCCCAGCCTTGCCATTATTTATTGAGCATCTACTGTATGGGAGACACCCTGTTAAGCACTTTGCACACATAACCTTACTCGATATTTACCTCTAACGTGTGAGGAAGGTATTCCCGCACTCCAATGAGTGGACTGAGTCTCAGAGAGGTTTAGCAACTTGCTGAAGATCACACAGCTAGGAAGAGGTAGAGCCAGGATCTAAGATCCAGGACTGCCTGACCCCAAAGACAATGTTCTTATCCAGTACCAGCCCCAAATGATTCACAGAAGGCCTTCCCTCTGCTGGGGTCACATCCTACACACCCAGTTATCCAGAACATAGATGAAAAGCAGATTAGCCCCAAACGTCTTTAAGCAGGTAAAAGCCATGGCACAAAATACATGCACTAAATTTCAAGCTTATTACGGAAAAGAAAGATAGGTCCGGGTCCTCACTCAGAGCCTGCTGACTTGTACTTTACACACAGTTCTGATGAGCTTGGCACTTTGCTGCTTGCGATTCATGGTAATCCCAAGCAGGTGCATGGACAATAATAGGAGCAAACAAACAACAGCTTCTGCCGCTCACAAAAGGGAAAGGCAAAAAATTCTCTGAAAAGTGAAAACTGAAATAATTTGAGTCCCTTCCCTAGCTCCTGTAAATGGCAAAGCATCATCACAGATTGCTATTCATGGTGATATGTTCAACCACAGGCCAAGGAAATGCTGAATGATGAGTCATCCTATGTAAGAAGGCAGGTAGGTATATAAGAGACCTTATGAATATTCCATGCAAGCTATTATAATTTAAAAAAGGATTTTGTGTTTAAAGGAATACTTCCCAAAGTGTATTTCGCGAATCATTAATTCCCTGGCAGGCTAACGGGTGCTCCATGAAAAAACGTTCTTTGGTCCAAAAGGTCTAGGGAACATTGCATTAGAAAAATAATTTGAACAGGTTTCTTTCCTGCAGGATCTCTCAGAGCCTTTATTACACTAACGTGTGCTGTGAAGCTCCACAAGGTGGTAAAGAAAATACAGCCTTCCCCAAATCTATTTGTTCAGGAAGCCCTTTATTCCGAGAGCATCTCAAAGGACGCCAGTGGAATGGGAAATAATAACTGGGGAAATGCTGGGCCAGGGGCTTTTCTGGCTGTTCTTACCTCAGACACGTCTCTTCTTGGGGTGGGTAGATGGATGGACAGATGGACAGATGAGCAAATGAGTAAAGGAAAAAAACAAGCTGTTCTCATGAGAATCTCTGTCGTGGAGAGGGACGCATGAGTGTAGAGTCTGAGAACACTGCCTAGATGATTTCTGCCCAGGGCCCTGCCCGCTTGCAAGTCACCTGGGCCTTTCTACTTCTAAGGGTGGCAGGTCAGGGGCAGTTTGAGCTGCTTTCACTCAGGCCAAATCCTGAGCACCTGGGATCATAATCGTAATAACTTGAAATATGTACACAATGCACATACTTTCCTGGCCACTGATTCTGGGATTCCCCTACCAACAACCCCACCACTCCCCACGCAATGGGCTGTCTGGGGGCTACACACTCTTTTAACAGATGAGGAAACTATGGCTCAACACTGCTGAGTAGTATGCCCAGAGCTGTACAGTGTGGGCTCCTGGACATGGAGTCAGGGTCCCCGGTTCCACTCTCGGCCCTCCTGTGTAGCCTAGGCAAGTCGCCCCACCTCTTTGGCCTTGTTGCTGCCTAAGAAGCTGTGGCAGGGTCAAGCTGGGAAACACAAGAGGAGCGCTGAATCAATCCCACAATCTGGAAGAGGCCGCGAGCACCCCACAGCAGACTCCAAGCGCAGCACTCCCCGCCCTGTGTCCTTACTGGCCTTTGATCCTCCCAACCGCATCTCCCACCTGACTGTGAGTGCCCTGAGGGCAGGAACTCTGACCCTTGTTCTCTGCTGTATCCCCAGAGCTTTGAGCAGTGCCTGGCACAGACAGGCCTGTGGTCAATGTCTACTAAACAAATAATGAATGAATGAATGAATGAGAGTGTAAACACAAGGTGACGTGGTTCTAGTGTTTGCAGGAGTGTGGTTCTTATAATGTTAAAAGCTACACCAAGGACTCCATCCCATCTCTGCAAAGCACATCCCAAGGAGCGTCCTGCTGTCTTTGTTTGAGCAGCAGAGAGAAGAGAGCACGGGTCAGTTTTCCCAGTGCCTGACCTGTCTGGGCTCTGCCTAATTGGGATGGATGTTCTTTAGTTGGGTGTGTTTGGTTTTTAACTAGGCAGAGGGAAAACTTCTGGAGTCCTCAGATGTCCTCTTTCCACTGGAATTAGTATCTACCCTTCCAGTCTAGTACAGACAGAGCTAGAAGCTCTCAGGCCCCACATCATGGAACTGGTAAATGACGGTGGGCAGGAGGCAGGAATGGGTAAGTTGAGGGTAGGCTGCAGAGAGCTCTGTTTGCCATTTAACCAAGGAATTGTCCAGAGATTGGCCCCTACATACCTCTGTGACTCCTATGACACCTGTCACCCATGGCTTTCAATGCCCTCTGTTCCTGAGCATCAGGTAATTTCATTCCTGGAGCCTGTGGCAGGACTCTGGGCTCTGTGCTCTCTCTGGCTGGGGCCTCCCTCTTAAATTGCCCCTCTCCAGGGTGCAGCACTACTGTGGAGCTGTCCTGGGCAGCGCAGTGGGGCAATAAGCCCTGGACATGAACTCCCTGGGTTGCTGGCACCAGGACCTGTATGTGTTCAAGTGGTGAAGGCTCACTTCTGGTTCCAATGGGAATCGCATAATGTCACAGCTGAACAGGGCCTTAGACCCACCGAGTGCCCTCCAATTGCTCACAGAGGCAGGTGAGGGCTGCTGGAGACCCCACAAACAGGAGCAGAGATGGAGCTAAACTCCCACTCTCCTTTGTTGCTATGAAGACCTCTTTACCTCATCTTTTCCAATGTATGTTTCCCCCATCTGCCAACTTTGCTGAAACCCTCTTCCTCTGACAAACTGCACTGAATATCTCAACAACCTCAGAGGATTAAAGTGTGATACTCCCAGTTGTATTACAAATGAAGGGCAGAGAGTATGGCCTTTGCTGAAGTCAAAAAGGGAAGAAATAGCTCACTCCTCCAAAAACACCTTGGCCAAATCAACCCCCACTACCTTGGTTTAACAGACGCTTTTACCTGGTAAACAGGTCTGGGGCTAAGGTCACTGTGGGCATTTTGTTGGATTTCGACAGTGTGTCCAGGGCTGTGCAAGTCTGTTTGCTTGCTTGCACATCTCAGGGTCTCTCAAGGTGACTGATGTTTCCTAGGGTGTGCAGGAGGAGGGAGCTGATGAGTCAGCCACACTGGACTGACAGCAGCACTGGGGAAGAAGTCTAATGGGGTCCAAGCAAGATGCAGCCGCGCTGCAAAGTAATCAAAGCCCCCCAACCCCATCACACCACCAGCCAGTGTGTGGGAGGGGGGTCTCAGGGCAGACCTCCACCAATCAATCTCAATCTGTGATCACATGATGCAAGGAGCTCCCGGCCTGACTTCAAAGCACACAATCAATGCATTTGGGTGCACGGCTACCTGGAATGGCACCAGGTGGGTGTGGGGGCCAAGACTGGTTACAGCCTCTCTTTTTTTTTTGAGATGGAGTCTCACTCTGTTGCCCAGGCTGGAGTGCAGTGGTGTGATCTCAGCCCCTCTTAATACAGCAGTTGGGAGGGTGGGCTCTGCAGCTAGATTTGCTTGGGTTTCAATCCTGGATCTGCCACTTTTACCAGCTGAGTGACCTTGGACAAGTTACTTTGCCTCCCTGTGCCTCAGTTTCCTCATCTGTAAAATGGGAATAATAACATGATCTATGATACAAGGTTATTGTGAGAATTAGTACATGTAAAGCATTTAAAAAGTGTCTAACAAACACGTAAGTCCATGTTCAATAAATGTCAGTCATTACTATTATTTCCCAAGTCATTCATAAGATATCAGGGTGGCCTGTTCTAAGCCAGGCCCTGGCTGTCCCTAATGACCCTCATTTGTGTAGCCCTGGCTCAGTTATCAACTACTGTTCAGCTTTGGAAAGTTACTCGGCCTCTTTGGGCCTCAATTTCCTTCTTTGTAATATGATGATCTCCCATTTTATCAACTAATCTACTCATTATTCACTTATCTACTCAGCCACTCATTACTCAATTAACGTTTATGGAGGACCTACCACGTGGCTTCAGTATGTGTGCCAGACACAATCCTAGACAATGAGAATCAACAAAAGTCATAAGATAAATAGAAAAAAATCTTGCTCTTAAATAGGCCATAGTTTAAGTGGTCTTGATTTCTGATTCTAATAACATGCTGTAGATACCTGGATCAACTTGAAAGTTGCAAACAACTGAAAATAGCATATAAAATGTGTTTAAACTTATTAAATGAATAAATGAGCTGATAAAAAAATCAAGAATACTCAGGCCAATGCTAGATGAAGGAAGAAACCCAGAGACGCTGGGTCATTTACAGAACCAGGTAAACCCAAGTTTTCATTGTTACAGCTCCCAGGGCCCAGAAAAGAGGAGAAAAGGCCTTGCCCCACCCAGCATAGGGGTCTAATAGGAAACCCCCCCTCAGGCAGGCACCCCAAAGAACCTCCCCCTTATTGTAAGAGTGACTAGAAATAAATTCATACCCCCACACAAGCCAGTCTTTAAAAAAAAAAAGAAAAAAAGAAAAGAAAATGACGTCTCTGAAATTGTCATGCTGAATATAGAGGGGAATGTGACTCTTAAGGATTTGTAACCCTAATGGCCCATATCTGCATCTGCAGCCCAAATTCACACAGCCTGGGTATCTAAAATCCTTAAGTGAAGAATTTAATTTAAGGTAGTCCCAGACAAGTAGTGAGCCTAAGTGCTTAACAAAAACAAATACAAATCCCCTCTGGAGGAACTCTCACCTTTATATCAGGTCTCAAAGAATCACTCTCCCCACCAACCAAATGAGTATCGCACAGTCAAAATTCACACCCCCCCCTCAAGACACTGTGAATGAAAACCTAAAGAAAAACTAGATGGCATAATCAGGCCCTCAAACAGTTCAGATATTACAATTATCAGGCATAGAATGTAAAACATGTTTACTGTGTTTCAATAATGGAAAGAGAGGCTTGCAAATACAAGTAATGACCAAGGACATTTTTTAAAGGATCAAATAGAGCCCCTAGGAATCAAAATACGATCATTCGAATTTCAAACACATTAGCTTTGTAGAGGATTAGACATAGCTGTAAAGAGAATTAGTGAATTGAAAGGTAAAATTGAAGAAATTACCCAGAATGCCACATAGAGGGGTCAGAGATGGAAAACACAACAGAAAGGCTAAGAAGAATGGAGGATACAATAAAATATCTAACTTACATTTAACTGAGATTCCAGAAGCAAAGAATGGAGCAGATGCAATATTTGAAGAGATAATGGCTGAGAATGTTCCAGAATTAATCAAAAACTCCATAGATTCAAGAAGACAGGTGAAATCCAGCAAGATAAATAAATAGAAATTCAAACCCAGATAGGTCATAGCAAAACTTCAGAATACCAAAGAAAAATAGAGTATTTTAAAGGTAACCAAAGAAGAAAAGCAGACTACTTTCAAGGTACAAACATTTAAACTTACAGGTAATTTCTCAATGATCATAGTGGATGCCAAAGTCAATAGACTGATATGTTCAATGTACTGAAAGTAAATGGCAACCTAGAATTCCACATTAAGCAAAAATATATTTTAAGAACAAGAATGAAACAGACATGTTCAGGCTATTTAATTAGTCAATGCCACTAGGGATCAGTAGGAAAAAAAAGATGAAGAAAGAAGTTCAGGTGAATGCTGTGGTGAACTGCAGGGCACATGTGTCCCGTTTAAGGCAGGCAGCTTTCACAGTTCCCACTGATTGTTGCCAGGTGCAATCAACAAAAACTGGAAATCCGTGTTTGTAAGAAACATTTCAATGCTTAAGTCTTAACGAAAAATCAGATGTTTAAATAAACTCTGAGTAGGTCAAACAAATCAAGGCTGGGAGCAGAAAGCAGCAGATGGATCATGAGTAACTATCGGTTTGGAAGGATCAAATGATTGATAAGTCAGGTGGACCAGGAAAAGGGGCATTATAGTGGCCAGGGCAGCACTAGAAAAGGTTCTGCTGCCAAACCCAGTGGCTCATGTCCAAGACTGGCAGGCAGCCCTCACTCCTGGGCAGAAAGGTTCCTATCTTTTTCTCTAAGAGCTGTACCCAAATTTACAGCATCTTGTACTCAGCAGAAGGTGCCAGGCCAAAGTTCCTCTGTCTGGAAAACCCTTTACCTCCTTTCTCTTAGTAAATGCCTTTCCTCCACACTTCTGCCCAGGTACCTCCTGACCTTCCCTCCACGCTGCCCATGCTCACTGGCAGATCCAGCCACACAAAACCACTGTTGATGGTCCATCTCCCACTCTCCTGAGGGCCTGACCATGACCCAGGGCCTGGCCCCTTGCAGGGCACAGAGTTGGTACCTAGTGGACAATAGCTGAGGTTCCCAGAAAGGTACAGAGAGGGGCAGGGGCCAAGACCTGAGGAGTGCAGATGCTACCATATTATGTATGTAATGATGGTGTACACACAGGGTGGATATATTATGCAAGGGCCTCTGGCTGGATGCGTAAGTGATTATAAAGAGCATTAATAAGCAAAAAATGAGAAGGAAGTAGACTGTTTTTATGCATGGGGTGGGAGAAGGAGAGAGGTGAGAATAGTAGCTGGCCTGAGGATGATGACTGGGTATCCTCCAAGGCTCACCAGAGTGTCTAGGCACGGGGTTCCCATGGTGGGCAAGACCACTTCACCCGACTTATGACCAGGGGGTGGAGACAAACTCTAAATAAATAACCACACCATGAATTATTTCATTACCTGGTGATAAGGGCCATATGAAGAAAAGTGAGCAGTTAGGCCCCACCCCACCAGATGATTTAATGATTCCTTTTAAACTTCTTTGTGCTTTTAATAATTATTTGATTCATTTAAATTTTATTAAGTCATTAATTTACATAATTCAAAATTCAAAAGGAACACAGAGCCTCCTACCCATCTAGCCCTTTGCAAGAACCGCTGTTTGCAGTTTCTTATGTCTCTTTCTAGAGACACGCTTATGTCATGCCCACGTAAGCAAGTATGTATGTGCATGTACAGCTGACCCTTGAACAACACAGGTCTGAACCACTTGGGTTAAGTTCTCAGGAAGTCAAAAGTTATACGAGGATTTCTGACTGTGTGGTGGTCAGCACTCCTAACCCCCACATTGTTCAAGGGTCATCTATATACACATAGACACACTCATATACATTTATATATACTTTATTTCTCTTTTTTACACAAGTAGTAGTCTACTGTCCTGCACTTTGCTATATCTCTGATAGTAGATTTTAGAGATAAAGGAAATGATGTGTGTACTTGGATTTGGAGGATGAGTTGGAGGTGGAAGGTGAGAGAGCAGAGGGCCATTCCAGGCAGGGGAAACAGCTGGTTCTAGATGCAGCTTGGGGAGGTGGGGGAGGCCAACAGGGGAAGGGGCACAGAGCATATGCCTCGCCCAGGGTTGCGTCCCTCCCAGGGGGCAGTTTATGCCCAATAAGTAATTGGTAGAAAGGTACCAAGTCCTGGCCCTCTTGCTCAGTAGGGATCAGCCCCTCCCCAGGGCTCCCCAGAGGGTCGGCTGAGGCCTTTCCAGCAGCTGCATTGCAGTTCCACTTCTCCCTCTGCCCAGTCCTGCTCCCTCAGTCCTGCACACCCCCATAAGCCTCCAGCATAGCAATCTGCGGCTCAGAGTCTGTCTCTAGAGACCCTGGCCTAGGACAATTAGGAGTGGCCCAAGAGTACAGCACTGGAGTTTGACACACCAGGTCAGGTCCAGGTGCGCCCCCTACTGACCATGCAACTGCGGTTGTACCCTGAGCCTCGGTTTCCCATCTAGAAAATGAGGACTATGATATTTGTCCTACTCTGTTGGAGGTCTGGTGTAAGATGATATTTGGGGAAAACCCGGTAGAGAGTGATGTCACCTTATGCCACATTACTTGCAGTTAAGCCCCTGTCATGTATCCCCTCATAATCCCTGCCTCCTGCCCCCCATCTAGCCTGGACTGTGCTACAAAAGCACCAGGCTGCTCCCCTCCTCCCATCTCATCTTTCCCAGTTCAAGGCCCACCCCCTCCAGGAAGCCTTCCCTGACGGTCACACATTCTTCTGCCTCCTTCTCCTCTGTAATCTCAGAGTGCCTGGAGTCTCCACCAAATAACCTGTTTATTCAGTACTTCATATCAAAACATCCCTAGATGCAGAGGAGATGGGAACTAGTATCTCTGGAAATGAGGACCCCACAGAAGCAGACCCCAAAGATGAAACTGATTCAGAGTCTTGTGTTTAATAATGTATTTGCATCTTCATTCTCCTATTTATCCATTCAATAACTTGTCGCTGACGTCTACATAATGACAGGACAGGCGTGGCTCCAGGAGCTTAGGGTCGAGTGGGTCTGACCTGAAAATCGACATAAACTCTGTCTTCTACTCCATAATATATTGATGCTTATTTTAACATAAAATTTTTCTTTCTCCATCCATTTTCAAATACAATTAGCCCCCCCAGGAAGATAAGTCAGACTTCTCTATGGCTTCTCGAACGCCAGTTGGGCATGGGCAGCTCAGAGTGAGACATCTGGACAACCTCCTGTTCAAATGTGACTTTGTCATAGAAACAGAGCACCCTGAGGGCAGGATGACACCCACCTGGAGCAATGGACTCCAGCATGACCACCCACAATGGCCGGCCGATGTGCCCACCTGGCAACCATCCCACTCCACACTGCTTCTCTGCTCACACAGTTCCGATCTGTTCAGATAGCCAGTAGAGGACCCTCGGCCCCAGGGAGGTAGGACCATCTCCTGCCTCGGGACATGAATCATTGCTGGGCTGGGGCAGTCAAATCACCTCATCTGCCCTGGCTGACTCTGGCCAATGAGATGTAAGCCGACTTGGCTTGGGAGCAGGTGGGAATATCCTCTCAAACAAAGAGCGAGCTTTCAGCTCCTCCTCCCTTGTGCCTGCCTGGAATGTCGCAGACATGGCAGCCTGAGCACAAAAGGTTAATGCAGGACAGATGGCCAAAGGCAGAAAGAGCTGGGGTCTCTAATGGTGTCATTCATCCCCTGAGCCAACCAACTCCACAACCACCAACCTTTAGACCACTTTTTTGTAAGAAAAACACACACCCAGCCAGGCACGGTGGCTCATGCCTGTAATCCTAGCACTTTGGGAGGCTGAGGCGGGTGGATCACGAGGTCAGGAGATCAACCATCCTGGCTAACATGGTGAAACCCCATCTCTACTAAAAATACAAAAATTACCCAGCCTGGGGGACAGAGTGAGACTCTGTCTCAAAAAAAAAAAAAAAAAAAAAAAAGAAAGGAAAAGAAAAACACCCTTATTTGTGGACACGACTGCCAGCCAATTTTCTGTAACTTGCAGCCAATACACTCTTAAATGACACAGCCCTTTAGTGTGTACATGAACTGGTATGTAAGTTTCTCATTCAAGTCCCCATTTTACAGACATCAATGCATAGGAAAAGTCAACATCTATTTGTAATAAAACCCCAGCAAGGTAGGAATAGAAGGGAACATCCTTAACTCGATAGAATGTATATACCAAAAACCTACAGCAGGCATTGCACTTAATGAAAAAAACTTTAGACACGGTCCTTTTGAGATCAGAAACAAGACAGAGGATGCCCAGCACTGCTGATAATGTTTACAAATGACACAGTGGGTGATCCAAGGCATCCCCAAGGTCACCACCAGGAGATGGCAGAACAGGGCCGGGCTCTGACCTCCTGACTTTCAGTCCTGCACGCGGCTGAAAGAGCTGTCAGAGCATTCCCTGAGCACTACACAAATGCTGGGGCACAGGGAGTGCCAGCCTCCCCAGCAGCCAGCCTGTCCTGCGCTGCCCAGCTCCTCTGAGTCTGGAAAAAGGTGATCCCGCGGCCCCTCTCCGGGTTGGAGGAACACCTCCTGTTAAGTTTCCTGCCGCTGCCTCCTCTTTCTCCCACTCCCCTGGGAGATGGAGGAGGAGAGAGGAAGGTACTTGGCAGGTGTCTTGCAAGCACTTCGGCCCCGTCTGCTTATCTGCGTCCCTGCCACCTCGCCACGGCAAATTGCTTGTTGATAAATGAGGCTATTTAAGAGCGAATGATGCTGGCATTACAGTTATTAATGAGGACGACGTGGAGAGATGTTTAAGAGTGGCTCGACTCTTCTCACGTCCTCCCACCTGTGAGTAATGGGGTCACCATGCCTCAGGCCCTCACCCCCTGCATCTAGGTATAGGCCCTGGGACAACCACAGCTGCACTCCATAGCCATGGGAGGTGTGGAATGGTGGGAGGATCCCAGAACCATGATTTCCATAGGAGCGCTCGGGCTGGAGGACAAGACCCAGCACCTCCTTTTGAAGGCTCTGCAGCAAGGATGTAAAAATGTGCATGTGAGGGGGCACGTGTGTGTGCACAGGCACATGTGTGTTTCGGGGGGAGAGTGAACACAGAAACACAGGAAATGTATGTACACCAACAGAGTGATTTTTGCATTACCCAGTCCCAGGACTGGCACTTAAACTCTCTATGCCTCAGTTTCCCCACCTGAAAAATGGGTGTAGGATTGCATCCACCACACAGGCCACTAGGAGGATTAAATCAGCTGATCCACCTAAAGGACTGAGCCCAGGGACCGGCCCTGAGAATGGAGAAGGCCCAGGAAAGGGTGAGGAGCTCCTCCCTTGTCCCATGACTGTAGTGATTAAGATGCACTTGTACGTGGGAGGGAGTGGGGGAAAGTGCCAGAGTGGAAGAAGAGAGATGGTGCCCGCCTGGGTTCTTGAGGGAGCCTGGGAATAGGGCAGAGACTGGCAAAGTGAGGAGCAAGATGAGGGGCGGGGCTGAGACCCAGCTGGGATGCACCAGACTAGCCATACTTGTTGTTAAACTGTCTAGCACCACCTGCAGATTGATAAAGAGCTGCTATCCCAGGCACTCCCACCCGCTGCCTGGGCCTGCTCCCCAAAAAGCTCAAACCCACCACCAGCCTCTTGTGGGCTTGGGTGTCCCATGCTGGATAGGTGAGTGAGCGTGTTGAACGTCACCCCTGGAAGGGTGAGAGTGAATGCACGGTTATGCTGGGGTGGGTCGCCAAGTCCAAAGGACAGCCTGGCATCCAGGGAGCTTCCCAGAAGGCAAATCCCCCAGCCCCAGCCCCAGCCCTACTGGTACCCAGGCCCCAGCTGAGTTGTGATTTAATGTTAGGCCTCTGCCTCCATCCGCCAGGATGGGCCACTGAACAGCATTTCTGTATCTTCTGCAAAACCGCAGCTGAAGATGCTGTTGACTGCACCCCTCAATGTCCTTTGTACCAAGACCCACATGATCAATTCCTGCTGAAGATTTACTTCCACAGAGAAAAACTGCTCTACAGATTAATGGGCACGCTTTCTGTTGCCTGGAAACACTTCAGGATGGCTCCCTTTTGGATTTAACTGTCAGAAAACTTAGGGCCAAATGCAATGCCCCAAATGTTGTAATCTGTTCTTCTCGGGCACCTGACACCACCTAATCCCTCTGCTTCCTCCGGATGAGCCACGATGTTTTATCCTCCTGTGTCTCCAGTTGCACTGGGCTTTTCCTGCTAAGCCCCCCAGGTCTTTTTGGAGGCAAGAGATCTGAAATAAACCAGCCCAGCAGCAATGATGATATCCCTAACCCCTCCACCTGCCCAGTAGTCCAGCGCCCCCACAGGTGGTCCTGAGCACTGGCACATCCCCACCAATGGGGTGAAGGAGGCAGCCTCTCCCATTCTGCGGGGTCTGTCTCCCCAGCCTCAGGTGTCCACTATGGCCTAGAGAACAGGAGGCTTCCCAAGGGTCAAGAAACTTCTAGCATCAACTTAAAAGCAGTCCTATGCTGAGAAAAGAAGTTAGAGAGGTATCTCTGTTGGGTGGGGGTCCAGGAAGGTGAGGAGGGGTAGATCTGCAAGGCAGTCTGGGACCTGAGGTCCTTTATCACAGGGAACTCTACTTTGGAAGCTCAATACTAGAGGGAATAAAGAAACGCAAAGAGAGAAAGAAGAGGAGCGGAGGGAAAGAGAGAGAGGGAGGAAAAGAGGGAGGAAGAAAGTGATGAAGGGAGCAAGGAAGAAAGAGAGGGAAGACAGAAGGGAGGAAAGAAGGAGGGGGAAAGACTTTGGCAGCGGGCCTCATACCTGGAAACCTGCTTTGGTCATGGGGATGGGGGCCCACAGAATGGAGACCCCCACCAGGGACTTGGCCAGGTCCACATTGCAAAGGGCCTCAATCAAGCTCCTGATGCTCTGGACATCAGGAAGGTGGGAAGAGGATTCACACTCATGCCAGGCCCAACTCCCCCGACCCTTTCCAGGGAAGGGCAGCCCAGGCTTTCATGGCCACTTGGCAGGAAGCTGACCTAAAGCAGATGCCACACAGGCCCACTGCTGTGGGCTGGCAGGGGCTCAGTCACCCACATAGGCAAGAGGACCCCACGCAGTGCCAGACTCAACGCTGCCCCACAGGGCCCCACACACAGCCACCTCTCAAGAGTCAGCTCTACGAGCTGAAGAAGAGGAAGGCCCTAGACACGGGGAGCTTGTTCAGGATGGAATCGCAGAGGAGAAACTGATCCAAGAAGTCCTTTGCTCCCATTTGCCTATTCCAGCAATTTCCCAGCTTCCAGCACTTAAAACCTTTCCTACCTGGCCCTATTTGTCCACCATTTAGACAGAGACTGGTACTGACAACACTATTTGCTGAACGACATCCAAAGGGAGGGATGTGGAAGGTGAGCCCGGCCTAGGGCACCCAGGGCTGCAGCCACTCTTATCTCACATGCACCCTGAGAAAAGGCGCCATTCAGACACCGCCTCAAACCCTGTTCCCTTTGCTGGGGCCGTGTGGGGTCTCCTGCCCTTCCCCCCACAATCACATACCTCTCCTTTCCCCATTTCCTGACTCCTAAGGGTGGCTGTGAGCTGGCAGCAGACTGCCTGTTCCAGGGAAGGCCCAGTTAATGCCTTCACCCCTTTGCTCATCCTGGCTGCTCTGCACTCTCTGGAGGCAGAGAACGCCCTCCTTTTTAATGAATCTGTTTAGCAGGGTGCCTGTGACTGTGCTGGGGCCCTGCAGACACCCAGAAGAAGCCAGCGCACCCATGAGCAGAGCAAAGTTCCGGCCTCCAGCCATGAAAACGGGGCTGCCACCGGGACACAGCTGGACAATGGGCAGTGGGGCTCCCTAGGGGTCTCAAAGTCCCATTTCCCAACCCCGCCCCCCAGGCTTCCCAGGCTGTCAGGCTGCAGATTTTCACAAAGCCATCTCGGCACATCCACCTGGATACCCAAAGCCAGCAAGTCTAAAATGGAACTTCCATTTTCCTCCAAAAGGGTCCGTGAAAGACATCACTACCTGTCCAGCTCCAAAAGCCAGCCACTGGGCGCCATCCTAGATTCCTCCATCTCCCTCATATCATTCCATTGGCAAGTGCTATCGAGTCTACCCCCAAATATAACCCATCTCCATCCACGTCCTTCTTCTTGTGTGAGCTGAGACCACACAGCTGCCTCCACCCAGTCTCCCTACACTCGTCCCAGCTCCTTCAGCCTTCTCTGCACTCAGTATCCCAACCCCATCCGTTTTCTCATCAGCCCTGGCAGTGGCTCCTGGCTTACAGGATGTGGACGCCATCCCTGATGTGTGCAGCAGGTCCTGCTCCATCCTGCCTCCGTACCTTTGTTCCTCTGCCCTCCTCACTGGAACGCTCCTCCATCCTCACACCCAAGTTGTCCCTTGAGTCTCAGCTCCAATGCAGCGGCCACCTCAATGCCTCTCCAACAGCCCAGTCTCCAACAAGCCTTCAGAGCAGCCTGTGCTGGGCCTCACTTTCGAGAGGGGTTGGCTGATGTTAGTCTTGCCCCTGTCCGACCTGGACAGCAGTGTCTGCATCCCGCTCACCACTGTCCCCCAAGAGTATAGCCTGGCTTAAGTGCTTGTTGAATAAGCTGCTGCAGAAACGATAGGGCCAGACTGGGGTAAAGGTGGGAATGTGGGCAAACACGCTGCGGACTGAACACCACAGGTCCTGCCCGGCCACCCACTCCCTGAGAGTCTTAAGCAACCCCTCACTTCCCAGTCCCCTGGCACTTCAGTGGGGGCATGCACTAGGTCTGGCCAATGGGCCACAGGAGGAAACGACCTGTGTCACCTCCCAGCTAAGGTGTGGGGGAGCAGAGGTGCTTCTCCCCACTCCTCCTCCCTGTGCCACAGTGGATTCTAAAGGCAATATGTTGAGACAGCGGCAGAGCCACGGGACTGAAGCAGGTGGATCGCTGAATCACCACGTGGCAGGCAGGTATCCAGAGAGTCACCCAATTTGCGACTTGACTGTGTGACAATTTGTGTGAGCCTTGACTGTGTTAAGCCCCTGTGATGATACCAATAGGAACATCATCTCAGCCATGTCTCTGACCTTTGGCTCCCCGAGTCCCTAAATCCAGTCCTCTTATGGATGCACACACACATCCGAGCCTCTCCGCTGCTCTCACAGGAGTGTATGCTGCTGGTGTCCTCCGCTTCCCCACCCCGGCATCACCCCAGCTTGGTTTCCCTGGCCCTGATCCTCACCAGGCCCCTGCTCTCTAACTTCCTGGCAGGGGCAGACCCTCAACCAACTCATGACCCAATAACCTGGGTAAGATGTGAGGCTTCCCAGGAGCACTTTACCTTTTGGAGAATCAAAAGTATAAAAACCCAAAGGAATGGCTCCCTAATGGTGGACTCTATGGCATTAGCAGGAGCAGGAAGCCTTCCTGGCTCAAGAAAGCCTGTTGTGTCCCTCTGAATCCACTCTCCCCTTGCAAAGGCTCCTGCAGATGAACAGGCTCACCTTGGCCTCAGTCCCTTCCCCTCTCACTCCGACTTTCCTGCAGGATTCAGTTCACCCGCCCCCAAATCCTTAGACAAAAACCTCCTGAAGGTGTCCGCACTGCAGGTTCCCTGAAGAACCCTGAGAGGAGAGAGGAGAGGAAGGAAATGAGTACGAGGAAACCCCAAAATGTTAGCTCTGCCTTCTGCTCCCCCTTCACATGGGCAGCCTAGAGATCAGTCTGGAAGAGATCAGTCTGGCATATGAGTTTGGGAGACAGCCAAACCTAGGTTTGAATCCTGCCTCCTTTAATTACCTGCTGTGTGAGCCTGGTCAGGGCACTTAACCTCTCTGAGCCTCATCTTATATAATGGGGACAATTATTTAGTTTCTTAGGGCTGTTCTGAGGACTCAGTGAAGAACCACACGTAGAAGTCCCCTCCTTGAAGTGGACACTCGGTAAATGGCCACTCCCTTCCTCTCTCAACCCAAAGGCATAAAGTCTCCATGTGACCCATGAACAGACATAAAAAATAACAGGACAAATAAACCATGCCTGCTCAGGCTCTCCATTGTTATAAAAAAGGAGAAGAAAAGACCTTCTTTTTGGCCAAGTCAGTTGTTAAGGAGGGGCTCTAAGAAAATATGAAAATGTTTTCATTTATGTATTTCAGGCTTTGGAGATGGGCTCTTAGATTCCTCCACAGTCACTGGAGTTACTAATGTACCATTGAATTTGGGGTGACCCTTAGCTATGGAGAGCAGCATCAGAGACCAGAGATAGATGGGAGGGGGCAGGGAAGGCATGGGATCCAGACCCCTGCCCCAACGGCATCTAATGAACTACCTGGGGCCATGTGTGCCCGGACCAGCACCAGATCCTGGAGATGTAAAATGAACCACATGCAGCAGAAATTGCAAACGAACCTCAGTGACAAGCTCTATCATGCAGGGCTGCTCAGGATGCTCCAGAAGAACCGAGGGGGACAACTCCCTGTGACAGGGGAAGGGGCCATGGCAGTGCAGGAAGACAGGACCTTGAAGGATGAGAAGGCATCAGCAGGAGGCCGAGGAGGGGGAGGGCACTGGGCAGAGGGAACTGCAGGTGCAAAGGCCCTGAGGTGTGAGGTTGCATGATGTATCAATAAAGCTGTGAATCTCCAGGCACAGCAGGAGGGAGGGGGTCAACGATACAGTGGTAAGAGATGATGGTGAGAAGCTGAGAGCACTTGGCAGAGCACAGGCCATGAAGGGGCCTGTATGCCAGGCTAAGAAGCTTTTATTCTACCCTGTTGGCAATAGAGAACTATGAAAGGACTTCAAAATAGAAGGGCAACCTGGCTTCATTTGTACTTTTAAAAGATTCTTTTGGCAGACATGTAGAAGACAGATTTGTGTGGACAGACACTGAAGGCAAGGAGACTAGTTGGAAGGTTACTATGAAACCTAGGCCATAAATAGCAAATCACATTTATCTTATGTGCCAATTCCGAGAGATTGGTAGGGGCTGCCTGGGGTACTGTGTGGAGAAGAGAAAAAGTACCATGATAGACTAGTAATGTCTGACCCAGGCACACGATAGGAGAAATGTGGCATGAGTTCTGGGGATTTACCAGTCCTGCCTAAGCAGAGACAATAAGAGCCCAGCAGAGAGAGAAATGGACAGGCAGTGTGAGTGATATTTTGCAAGTAGAAACAGCAAGATCTAGTGACTTAGTAAATTGGTTTAAGAACAAGAAAGTTGGCATACAAAGCTCTGGCTTAGGCAATGAACTAAATGTTGGATGAGAGGGGAATAAAGACTTGGTGTCTGAGGTGCTTGCAGATGTCTCAGGTAAGATGCAGGGCATAGGCGGACATGCTCATTTAGCGCTCTCAGGGTACAGGATGGGCTGGAGGAGCTCTTTGGAGCTGGACCTTGCACATGGCAGCCGAAGCCATGCGAGTGGTGAGGTCCAGAAGAAAGGATTTTAGAGGGAGCAGGGAAGGAGCTGAAGACAGAGGCCTGAGGAAGATTTAAAGAGGAGCCCAGGGCCAAGCGCTGTGGCTCACACCTGTAATCCTAACACTTTGGGGGGCCGAGGCAGGTGGATCACCTGAGGTCAGGAGTTCGAAACCAGCCTGGCCAATGTGGTGAAATCCCATCTTTACCAGAAACACAAAAATTAGCTGGGCGTGTTGGCAGGTGCCTGTAATTCCATCTACTCGGGAAGCTGAGGCAGGAGAATCACTTGAACCTGGGAGGTGGAGTGTGAGCAGAGATCGTGCCAATGCACTCCAGCCTGGGCAACAGAGCGAGACTCCATCTCAAAAAAACAAAAACAAAAACAAAGAAGAGCCCTGGATGAAGGCCAAGGAGGAAGATGGAGAAGAGGTAGGGGTCAGCCATGTGGGATGCTGCACAGATCTCAAGTGCAAAGATAGAGGAGTGGCTCCCTCTGGGATCTCATTCAAGGTCAAGGGTAGAACGGCCCTAACATTTCCAGTGCTCCTCTCAGCCAAGGTGCTTTTCCCAGGTTCTCTCGGGAATGTTCTCACTCTGGAAGAGCCATGAGAGGCGGCGTGGCCGGCTGGGAGCAGGAGGAGCTGATCAAGCCAGCACGCCAGAGGGGGTGCTCTGAAGTTCCTGGCAATGTCCAGGCTGAGATCATACATGTGTTCGGTTTATCATACATGTGTTTTCTTTAACTCATATATCCAGGTTCTATGGTACACCCTTCTGTCTATGTGATATATTACACGCTTGAAATCAAAAGTACAAATAAGAAGTTGAAAGCAGGGGCAGACAAATCCTCTCTTAAGCTGCGGTGCTCCCATCCTCTGTCCTCTTGGCCAAGTCAGTGGTTTTCCATTTGTACTTGAAGTGTCTGTTCCGGCCCCAAATCTTTCCAGAGAATCCTCAGGAGCACATTGGAGCTGGGGACACATCTTGCCCCTTTCTTGGCTTCCTACCCAGCCATCTGCTGTGTGACCTTGAGCATGTCACTTCCCTTCTCTGAGCCCCGGGTTCCTTCTCAATACAGTGAGAAGCCTGGGCTAGAGATACCGGAAGATCTTTCCAGACACAAGTCTCAGATTCTCCCAAATCATCAACTTGCTATTACCGGGTTCAAGATGAGGAGATAATAAAGACACAGTCCTCCTCCGCATGAAGGGGTAGGGGTGGGGGCGTGTGCACGAAAGACGCAGCCATGAACCGCAGCATCCTGCACTTTTCCTGGGAGGGGGAAGGAAAACGCCGCCTGCATTGTTGATACCCTATTTAAATACTCCCTCCCCACCTGCGTGCTGTGTGTCTCTGTACAGTTAATATCAGATCCCATCAAACCAATCACCAAACGTCTAAAAGCTGCCAGTGAGGTGGGGGCTCCACACGAATGACCAAAAGGTAAAGGACCTCAGAAACCATCTCAGCCACCCCCTCGCTTTGAAGAGTGGAAACTGAGGCCCAGGGAGGGCAGCCAACCTGCCTAGGCCACATGGCAGATGGGAAATGGAGCCAGAGCTAACCCCAGGCCCCGGCTCCTGGCAGGGTGATATTCTTCCCATCCGCCTGCAGGCTTCCGACCCCAGGCATGGAACTGGGGCCTGCTCCCTGCCTTCCAGCCTCCGCCCCTCAGGGCCTGCACTCCAGGGCTGTTGGCTGCAATCCTCAACCCTGTCACTGGCCAGATCCTCCCTACCTTTTCCTTCATACCCCTGCCTCCCAACCTGCCACCCCTCCTCAGGCAAAGCCAGCAGGGGACGGGGACCCCTTGGGTGACAGATGGGCCTCACACTGTTTTCAGTTGTCACACGGGCATACAGGATGACAGACCTTGGGAACTGGGCATTAATACCGAAGATTTATAGTCAAATCTGTCACGCCTGAAGGCACTTCCCCCAAAGTTGGCTCAGCCTGAAGGTCGATTTTCGGAGGTGATAAGTGCAAAAAAGATGTCCTCACCCGCCCTCCTAGGCCCTCCCCTCCTGGGAGCCAAGAGCTCAGGCTGCACACAGGAAACAGAAGGGGGAGCAGGAACAGGAACTCCAAACCAGAGGGTCTAAGACCATCCCCCCAGTGCTTCCTCTCTTCCTACCCCGCCCTCCCCACCATGATGCTCACACCTGGGAGATCCCAGCAGGGTGGAGAGGCCTGGGCAACTACTGCGGATGTCGTGTGTCTGAGGGCTAAACCAGGTGAATGCCTCCCTGTGTTGGTGGTGAGAAGAGAGAGCCACACTAGCCCAGCAAAGCAGCCCAGCACTAAGGTTACACAGCTCTGACCAGCAGCTACTTTCAGGCCCCATCTGAGAACTAGAAGTCATCCTACGGGGCCTGGAGGGGCAAATAAGTCATCATTTCCGTCTTCCTAGTGAGAGGCAGAAGCCAGCATCCATCCACTCACCAAATTCTTACTTGAAGTCATCAAAGATCTTGAATGGAAGAGATGAGAGCAGTCTCAGACATTGACCAAGCCAATGGCCCCATTTTACAGACGGGGAAACTAAGGCTCAGAAAGAAGTAAGAATCTAGGTCTATTCATTCATTCAACAGTCACCTGGTGTGCGCTGGAGGCTCGGCCTGATAGCCAGGGCTCTTGACCTGCTGCCTGCTCTGAGCACAGCCCCTGTCTTGTGTTGATCACACAGACGGGCAGAAGGACAAGTAAATTCTCTCAAGAAGGAGAGACTACCAGAAGATGCATGTGGACCTGTGAACCACAATGGGAAAGTTAAAAGCAATGACCATGGCAAGGCACTGGCTCATCTCACCCACCCCATATCCCTAATGAGCAATATGTTATTTTCTGCATTTTACCAGAGAGGAAACTGAGGCACCAGTCTAACAGCTGCTAGTTGCCAGAATGCAAGGCTCACCTTCTGAACACCGTGTTCCACTGTCTCCCAGGAGAAGGCAGCATGACCAAGGCTGTTTGCTGCCAAATGTTTGACCAGTGAGAGTTCTACTAAGTGAGGAAAGGTCTCTGTGGGCTAAGGTGGTCTCTGAAAGCTTCCTGAAAGAGGCGACAGAGGCATTAGAACTGACAGAGCGAAAGCCTCAGCAGGGATGGTATCCTAATAAAAAGGAAGCCTCCCAGGCTGAACCTCCTGTTTCAGACCTACTCCTGGAGCTGATTGGCACATATTCTGACCCCTTCCTTAGGGATATGCCCTTTGGCCC
The DNA here is from genome assembly GCF_003255815.1 of Theropithecus gelada. Classification (NCBI taxonomy): domain Eukaryota; kingdom Metazoa; phylum Chordata; class Mammalia; order Primates; family Cercopithecidae; genus Theropithecus; species Theropithecus gelada. The sequence continues at coordinate 62,496,135 of NC_037677.1, forward strand.
CATCCTGGGGGTTCCCTGGAGGTGAAGGCCACTGGATCCTCTGCAGAACAAGCTGGCCCTGGTGGCATGTGGGAACAGGCTGTACTGGCAGCTGGTGCCTCTGGCATTGTGGAGAGGAGGTGGGGAGGCAGCGGGCACCAACATCCTGGACTCTGGAGCCTGGCATGAGAGCAGTGCCATTCCTGGGTTATAGATGAGCTAAATTAGCTGTGACGCTCATTAGCGGCAGCTCCTAATTAGTGAAAATTAATATTGGCTTTGATAAAGACGTCGGTGCCAGCTCTCCAAGGCAGAGGCATTATCGACCTTGTCAGCTGGGCTAACGACTGGGTAAGTGGAGGAGCCAGGGGGCCTGGGAGTGGGCAACAGGTCACTGGGGAGGGAGCTTGATGCTGGCAGGGGCCGGCTGTGGGCACTCCTGCCCACTGCTCACCTGACCCTCCAGTAACTATACTGCAAGGGCCCGGCCCCATGTCCAGAGCTGCAGCTACAATCATTATCTGTAATATTATTGGGTTCTTCTGTGCCCCAGGCAGTGTAGCAAATGTTTTCACATGTATTTGATGATCCCGAGAATGTTGGAAGTAAGTACTTTTTCATCTCCATTTTACAGACGAGAAAAATTGAGGCTCAGAGAAGGTGAGGAACTTGCCCTGGGACCTCTGGGTACCAGGATTTGGGCCCAGGCAGCCTGACTCGAGAGCCGTGATCCTGACTTTGGTATTATCCTGCCCTTCCCCTCAACCTCACCCCCGAAAGGGGCACTCTGCATGCCAGCACCATCGTACACCAGCACTTAACATCATATCTGGCACACAGCAGGGGATCAGCAAATACTTATGGATGAACACGCAGGTGCACAGAGGGCCCTTGGCATTCCTCCGCAGCATTTATATTGACTTCTTTTTTTTTTTTTTTTTTTTTTTTTTGAGACGGAGTCTCCCTCTGTCGCCCAGGCTGGAGTGCTGTGGCCGGATCTCAGCTCACTGCAAGCTCCGCCTCCCGGGTTCCCGCCATTCTCCTGCCTCAGCCTCCCGAGTAGCTGGGACTACAGGCGCCCGCCACCTCGCCCGGCTAGTTTTTTGTATTTTTTAGTAGAGACGGGGTTTCACCGTGTTAGCCAGGATGGTCTCGATCTCCTGACCTCGTGATCCGCCCGTCTCGGCCTCCCAAAGTGCTGGGATTACAGGCTTGAGCCACCACGCCCGGCCTATATTGACTTCTTATGTCTTCCTTCTACATCCATTTGATGCTATGCAGAACCTGTACTTCCATTTAGAGCCCCTGAGTAAGTCCAGGACAAAGTCTCCAGGCTCTGTATTCCAGAACACCACCTCTCCAGTCGGGAAGACTTCGGGAGCATCCTGTCTTCCCAGGTGACAGGGAATGGAGGCCGGGAGGCTTTGCTTGGACCTTGGTTGTGCTATTGCCAAGTGACCAGCTCTGGGGCCTGGCTCCTCCGCCACTTGGGAGGGGACTCGGCGGATGTGGCATCCCTTCACCCCAGTCCCTGCTCCCCAGCCAGAGACCCTGAGTTCCAGCCCAGGGTAATGAGGGGAAGTAACAGATACACCTATTTTTAATCCAAATAAAGGGAAAATGTTTGCCACCATGGAGTTTATAAAAATAACAATGCATTATTCGGGTATTAATAACAATAAAGATGTCAAACTGTCAGATAAGAAGTTAATCTCATTCCGAGCACAATTAAAGATGCTATTATCCCACCACCTGGGACCACACTGGCGTCTACCACTCAGCAGGCTTAATAGATAAAGGGCCATGCACAGAGCACAGGAGTGCTTGGCACTGCCAGCCCGCCCTCCCACCACTCGCCGCCACCTCCAGACCTCTCCCTTGAGACCCCAGCACAAGGGCTCAGGCCTTGCTTCGCTGTGGAGTATCCGGCAGGACCTTCAAGGCCAAAGGGCGAGGGCAGAGCAAGTCGGGGCCTGGCCCATGTGCCTGCCATTCACCCAAGCATTTCCTGGACAAGTGATTCCTGGGCCAGCGCTGTACAAGCAGAGGAAACAGTCCCTGACAGCTGGGCTGAGTGAGGGTCCAACCAGAAAGAGGGAGACACTGTTAGTGCTGCGAAGAGAGGGGATTTAACGTGGGGAATCGGTCACGTGGGTGATAGAGGAGCCAAGAGGCCAAACAGGGTGGTGTGGTGACCCAGACAGAGGCCCAGCAGAAAGCCACACCGCCAGCCCTCCGCGGGAGGGACAAGGGAGGAGGTGGTGTTACCAGGAGCCAAGAGACACAGACTGTGGAGCTACCACCCAAGGAGAGAAGGAAAGGCGCACCCTGGCTCCTCCCTTCTTCCCCCTGTCCGGTCTCCTGCCAGGGCCTCCTGTTGGGTAAATCCAGGCGGAAACCAGCTGACTTGGGAGCCTGGGGAGGGCAGCCCATGGGGTCAGCTCCCCGCCACTCGGAGCAGGGCTGGAGGTGGCCAAGAACGGATCTGAGGACAAACAAGCTCGGGACTGGCCTGGGTCCAGCCCTGAAATTGAATCACCCATCATCTGTCGAGCGCCAGATCCATTCCAGGCACACCTGTAGATGTGGGGGACAAAAATACAAATGAGAAGTCACATCGACTCTCAAAGCAATTACCGCCTATCGGAGGAAATAAGTACATAAACAGGTCATTTCCATGTAGGATGATACGTGCTAGGCTGTATTACAGGCCATGAGTACAGAGGAAAGACTCCAAGGATGGAATCCCAGCAAAGCTTCTGGGAAGAGAGATGGCTTGAGATGCATGAAAGAAAAGAAGAGGAAAGGAAAGCTAGGGCAGGCATACCAGGCTGCAGGAATGGCAGGAACAAGGCCCTGGGCTCGGAAACAACACAGCGTGGGATGGTTAGAGAAGGAGAGTTCAGGGAAAAGTTCTCACAGGGACACGTCAATGCGTGTGCCTCTGGCCCTCCTGGTGCAGCTTCCAGGGCTCAGCTGGGTCCATGCAACTGGAGTCCAGGAAAGTGGCTGGGCTGGAGACTGCAATCTTGGTATCACTCGCTTGGGGGTGGTCATAAAGCAAATATGAGGGAAATCCCACCACAGAGAGCACATAAAGGGGGCAGAGGGCACGTGCCTGGGAAGCATCACTGCTGAATGGAAGAAGGAGAGAGACGGCACAATCACAACTGTGGGAGAGAAGCAGGGGTCCCTGAGGAGCACGGTTCCAGGTCGTGAGTGACCTGCAGGGTCAAATATAGGAAAAGATCCTGGGCATATATCATCTGCAACACATTTGCTGAACTGGGCAGAGTGAGAGCCACTGGCTGGCCTTAGTGGGTACCATGTCAGTGGTGTGGTGGGAGCAGGAGCCGGGCTGCGTGCAGATGGCAGTGCAGTAAGCCAGGGACTGAGGTCAAGAGTGGGCGAGGGCATAAGCTTGGCTGCAAGACCTACAAAATTAAACTTCTGCTCTTCAAAAGACACTGCCAAAAGAATGAAAAGACAAGCCACAGACTGGGGGAAAATATTTGCAAATCATATATCTGCTAAAGGACTCAGATATATGAGTCCTCTTTCTGTATATAAGGAACTCTCAAAACTCAATTATCAGAAAGTGAATAACTCATTTTCTAAACATGGTCAAAGATTTGAATAGCCACTTCACCAAAGTAGATATATGGATGGCAAATAAATTTGTTTATGAAAAGATGCTCAACATCATTAATTGTTAGGAAAATGCAAATAAAACGACAATGAGATACTATCACATAAGTATTAGAATGGCTAAAATAAAAAATAAGGGCCAGGCACAGTGGCTCATGCCTGGAATCCCAGCACTTTGACAGGCCAAGGTGGGAAGATCACTTGAGCCCAGGGGTTTGAGACCAGCCTGGACAACATAGCAAGACCCCATCTCTACAAAACATGAAAAATTAGCCGGATGTAGTGGCACATGCCTGTAGTCCCAGCTACTCAGGAGGCTGAGACAGGAGGACTGCTAGAGCCTAGGATGCTGAGGCTGCAGTGGGCCATGATGGTGCCTCTGCACTCCAGCCTGGGCAACAGAGCAAGACCAAAAAAAAAAAAAAAAAAAGTTAAATTAAAAATCAAATACCTCCCATAGTAGACATTGCCAGAGGGTAGGAGGAAGGGAGAATGAGAAGCTATTATCTAATGGGTACAGAGTTTCTGTTTGGAAAGAGTAAGAGGGTTCTGGAAACAGACAGTGGTGATGGTTGCACAACACTGTGAATGTAATTAACGCCACTGAACTGTACACATAGAAATGGTTAAAATGGTAAATTTTATGTTATGTCTATTTTACCACAATAAAAAAGAAAAGCCTCTCATGCCACATGCTGGTGAGAGGAGCAGCTGGGACCCCCGCCCACTGCCACTGGGAAGGTGAAGGGGCACAACCACTTTGAAAAACAGCGTAGCAGTTACTTAAAAAGTTAAACCTATGCCAGGTGCAGCTGTGTCAGCCTGTAATTCCTGCTACTCAGGAGGCTGAGATGGAAGGATCATGTGAGCCCAGGAGCTTGGAGACCAGCCTGGGCAACATAGCACAATTTTTTTTTAATTTTTAAAAAGGAAATGAAAAAATTAAATATATACATATGATTCAGTAATCCCATTCATAAATATTTTCCCAAGAGAAATAAAAACATGTGTCCACACAAAGTACACAAATGGGCTGGGCACAGTGGCTCGTGCCTGTAATTACTGCACTTTGGGAGGCTGAGGTGGGCGGATCACCTGAGGTCAAGAGATCGAGACCAGCCTCGCCAACATGGGGAAATCCCATCTCTGCTAAAAGTACAAAAATTAGCCAGGTGTGCAGCACATGCCTATACTCAGGAGCTGAGTATAGCTACTCAGGAGGCTGAGGCAGGAGACTCTCTTGAACCCGGGAGGCAGAGGTTGCAGCAAGCTGAGATTGTGCCAGTGCACTCCAGCCTGGGCAACGAAGCAAGACCCTGTCTCGAAAAATAAAAAAAGGACACAAATGTTCATGAAAGCTTTATTTGGGAAAAAAAAAAACTGGAAATAACCCAAATGTCTATCAATGGGTGAAAAGAGAAATTGTGATACAGCTTTTACAATGGAATATAACTCAACAATAAAAAGGAATAAGCTGTGGTTATATACAACATAAAAGGACTCCAAAATAATTATGCTAAGTGAAAGAAGATGGATAAAAAGAGTACATACAGTATTATTCCATGTACGTAAAGTTCTGGAGAATGCAAACTAACATACAGTGACAGGGAGCAGCTCCAAGGTTGCCTGGGGAAGGAGGAGGAGTGGAAAGGAAGGACACAAAGGGGCATGAGGAAACTTGGGGGTGATGGATATGTTCACTGTCTTGATGGTGGTGATGGTTTCAAGGGCGTGTGCCTATGTTGAAACTTATCCATTATACGCTTTAAGTGGTGCAGTCTATCATATGTCAATTACACTTCAATAACACTATAGAATAAAGATTGCTTTTCTTTAAAGGAGCTTGGCTGAAAAAGGAACGAAAATGGTCGAGGGAGATACAGGGTCCAGGAGGGTTGTGTGTTAGGACGCAAGAGACATGAGCCTGCTTTGGGGCTCTTGGAGGGGAAGGGAGCTACTAAGTCTCCCTCAGGCCCACAGAGAAGCAGCCTGGCAGAAAGACAGCTCCGGAGAGCCAGCGTGAGGGCAGTCACATGCTGAAGGCTGGGAGGGAGGAGGGTGTCCTGGAGCAGGTGAGGAACAGAGGCATGCATGGAGTAAGGTACCTGCCTCAGCCCTGCCCTGCCTCCTGCTGGGCCCCGGCAGAAGGCTACAGGGACTATGCAGGGGAGTGTGTTTACTAGGAACCAGTATTCGAGTTAAGAGGGCCACAAATCACCATAAACCAAGGGAGGGTGTAGGAGCTGAGGTGCCAGACACCACTTCCAGCGACAGATCAGTGAGGACTTTGTGGAAGGGCACCTAGCAGGGAAAAGGTGGCAGAAGCCAGAGCTGAACAGTGCAGGGCAAGTGCAGCCTGGCCATGCTGTCTGGGGCTGTACAACAGGATGGCCCTTAGAAAGTGTGGAAGATGACAGCAGATCTTTCTAGAGGACCAAGCATCCACACGGGCTGGGAGGATCAGGCATCATGGATGCTAGTACAGATGGCCTGGCCTGGTAAGCCAAGCAGCCTGGGATTGATGTGTGGGCAGTAGGAGCCACTGAAGGTTTCTGAGCTGAGGAGTGACACCAAGAGAGCAATGCTTCAAAGACCCCGCATTTATCATGTCCAAGCACCTGCCACGGCTCACCATTACCCAGGCTCAAGTCCAAGTGTTAAGGATTTGGCTTAAGGGCCCCCACAGCGGGACCCTGTCTTTTCATACTCTCTTTCCTGCCATCAAGTCTCAAGTTTGGCAGCTGCAGGGCTTGGCAGAGCCAGGAGCTTTACTGGCAGAGCTAGAGGAGCTGGGGACAGGAGGACAGGGGGCCAGGTCACAGGTGGACAGCGAGGAGCGTGTGGGCTGGGGCAGAGCTCAGAGCTTCCATCAGGGTTTGTTTCGCCCGCAATTCCTCTCTAAGAGGGAAGAAGTTGAGTGTCTGCCCACTTTTCCTCACGAAGGGAGGCCAGGAAGCATCTGCTGGGGTAGGCCAGAGGGACAACGGGAACCAAGGGGTTCCCATAAAGCAGAATTGAGGAGGCCAGGGTGGGAGAAGCAGGGAGCAGAGGCACTGGCCGGGAGTCATGGGACCTGGGTTCTCATTTCTAGCTTTGCCTTAACTTGAAGTGTGACCTCGGTTTGCTCCTCTGTGCAGTGGGGATAATAATATGAGCCAATACACATAATGCTGTGTAGGTCCCAGGCACTAGTCTAAGCTTTTTATGTGCACTAAGTTTCTGCACACCAGCCCTGTACAGTAGATACGATCATCCTCTACTCTTCATGGGTGAGGAAGCCCCGGCACGGAGAGGTTCAAAACCTTGTCTAAAGGCACACAGGTGGTGGTGGCAGTCAGATTTGAACCCCCAGGTCAGCTCCTGTGCTCTTCATCTCTGCTCCTAAACATTATGGCACACTGCCTCCCACCCAATCTCACTGGCTGGTGGTGCTGGGGCTGCATTAAAGGATTTGTCAGAGGTGTGCATCAGTAGTTCTCAAAGTGGGTTCCCCAGACCAGCAGCATCACCATCGCCTGGAAGCTTCTTAGAAATACCAGTTCTCAGGCCTCACCTGAGACCTGCTCAACCAGCAACTCTGGGGACGGGACCCAGCCATCTGTTTCAGCAAGCCTTCCAGAGGATCCTCATGCACGCAGAAGCCTGAGAACCACTGGCATACATTATCACCTACAACATGTTCTCGTTCAAGTTCACACATTTATGTCTGTACAGTTAATACGCTGAACTGAGGTTCAGGTCTTAGGACCCAGCAGCCCAGGTCTGGGTGGTCCTTCGCTCTTCCCTCTGGGGTCTCCAAAGGGGCTCGCCGAGCCCTTCTGCCTTGTGTCCAGCTCCTCCTCGCAGCTCCTGTTAGCATCCTCTGCGGAGAAACACCTTTGGCTCCACAAAGAAAACAGAGGCAATGTCCTTTAAGTAAGGACAAGCCTGAGTAGAGCACACCCATCCCTCCGGGGCTCACGAGCTGTCTTTTCCTCTCCTTAGATTCCAGCCTTGTAATGAACAGCAGCCTCCAAGGCAGTCTGCAACCCCATGGATATATGTGCGTGCACACACACACACACACACACACACCCCTCATGCTGCCTTGTCAATGGGCGGAGATGTTCCATGTGGGCTGCTACAAATATACAGACGAAGCAAAGTATGAAATAAAGGTGAAGTCACACACTCTTAAACAGATACCACGCAAGAAGGCAGAGGTGTGTTTGTAAGCGGGACACCACCCCACAGACACATCAGTACCTACACACACACATAAATGTAGGCAAGGACACACTCACAAATGTACACATACAGGCAAGGATACACTTGCACACATACTGTGAGAAGGGACACACACACTCTCATATACACATGAGTCCACACTCACACGTGCACACATACACACATGTGCAGGGACAAACACACATGGGTAGGCATCCACACTTTCACTCACACACCAGCAGGGACACACGCACATCCATGAGGTGGGGCACACTCACGCACTCTCACATGCACATGCATGCACACTCACACACACGGGCAGGGGCTCACACGCACAGGCAGGTACACACATTCTTACTATCACACACGGGCAGGGACACACGTGCGCACACACTCATGAGCTGGGACATATACACATGCATGCTCATACACATGGGCAGGGACTCACACACATGGGCAGGTATACACGCTCACATAGGTGGGCAGAGACACACTAACATGTGTGTATACACATGTGAACAGGGACACACTTCACATGCTCATACACATGTCTGCACATGCACACACACAGATGGGCACATGCACCCACAATCGCTCCCTTTCTCAGACACACACTTACACACACACAAGGCACTTTCCCTGCAAGGGGTGGCCCTGGAGTGGGTAAGAGGAAGTAAAGTCCCTTTTGCTTTTCTGGAATGTCCTGTCTGCGTTGACGCCGTCCCTGGGGAGCAGCAGCAAGAGCCGCCCAGCACAGGCCGGGGTGATGCACAGGCTCTTCTGAGACATCACCTTTCAAACACCCTATTCCTCCCACCCTCCGGAGAAAAATTATGACTTTCTAGGGAGGATGTTTTTTCTTTCTGGTGTTTTCTTCCTCTCCCCTCGTTCAGTACCCGGCACTAATTTATGACTATTTTTCCAACTCCACTGAAGTAAGAGGTAATGGCTTTCGGCCGTTTGCTTTCTCTCACCTGTCACTCAGCGCGGCTACCTGACAGGACTGCAGACAATGTTCCAATCACGGGGGTTGTTTTTTTCCCAGGGAAGCAAAGAATTCATAGTGGCTGTGGGGAGAGTTATTTCATTCCCGGACTGAACAGCGTCAGGTAAACAGCGGTAAAAATTCACGGGCAGCAGGGCTGCTCCAATTGAGGGGTGGGCCTATCAGCCACGGGCCATCCCCCCGCCCTGAGCTGGCCCAGCCAGAGATCCAGACCACTCGGTGGCACTCGATGGCTCAGGGCCCTCTGTTTCTACTACCCAGGCAACTCCAGCCTCTCGACCTTGGGGAGGTCACACTGCCTCTTTGTACCTCAAGTGCCTCGTGGCTAGAGAATGCTCTTTGTCCTAGGGATAGGGGATGACAGCTAGGCATTGAGAACACTGGTCAAGACCACAGGAGCTCCTTCAGGGGCTGCTGCCTCCAGCTGAGTCACTCTGGGCAGGCAGCTGAGTCTGTTTCTCTTTTATAAAATACAACTCTACACCAGCGCTGTGCAACAGACTTCACTCTATCACAATGTCCAATACAGTAACCACTCAACACATGTGGCTGCCCAACACCTGCAGTGTGGCCAGTGTGAGTGAGAAAGTGAACTCTACGTTATTTAACTGTAATTAATTTGCATGTAAAGAGCCATACGTGGCTAATGGCTACTGTATTAGCTCTAAACTTTTCTGCATGCCTGAAGTATCTCACACCAAAATAAGTGGAGATAGAATCACTGTGTCTTCATCCTAGGTTGCTGTGAGGACTGAATGAGATCATGCAGATATAGTCCTGGCACTTAATTGGCCCTCCATAAGTGACAGCTCTCATGAACTCTATGGGACACAGTCAGAAGGACAGGAGAAAGGGGGACTGGATTTAAACTTAGGAGTGTCAGAGTATAAGGAGACTTCACAGAACTTACTTTCCTGTGATTAGTGTTTGATTTAATTGGTAAAGAGATCTAGTTGCCACCAGTAAGAGGCACATGAGAACACGTGAGCTGGGGCAACAATCAGTCATCCGCAGAAGGCCTGCTGTCCTGCTCTACCCACTCGCTCCCACTCTCTCCAGCCCCATCCCCACCACCCTGACACTGGCATCACAGGGAACTGTGACAGCAAGTCATCCACCAGGCTCCAGCATAGTGGGGCTGAGCGAAATTACTTCCAGATGAGACAAGTCCTCATCACTGATACCTGGTGGGCCTCAGAGGAACCCCTCTTCCCTGGAGCCAGAGCAACTAGGAAGTGCAGCAAGACCAGTAGGGGAATGACTGCTGGACCATCTTCTCCATCCCCGCAGGCAGAGACACAGACAGGCTGCCTTGGATTTCAGTCTTGGCTCCACTGTTAACTAGTTCTATGATCCTGGGCAAATTCATTGTTCTTTCTGAGCCTCAATTTCCTCATCTGCCACACACAGGCGGACATAAATATCTACCTGATGAGTTATCATAAAGATCTGATGCAATAATGTATATAAGCACCTGGCACCTTATAGGTGCTGAATAACCAGGCGCTGCTATTACTCTGTCATTATTGTTATTAGCAGGTAGCAGAACACCTTGGTTAAGAGGATGGGTGCTGGTGCCCAGACACCCCAAGTTCAAATTCCAGTCCCACTCCCATTCACAAGCTGCACGATCTTGGGCAAGTCACTTCAACTCTGTTTGCCTCCATTTTCGCATCTATAAAATGGGAATGATAATTGTACTTTCCTCACAGGTTGTCATAAGGATTAAAAGGGCTTATAGTAGTTATGGATGGAGAGCAAGTACTATAGGTGTTGATTTAGTGAAAATATTCTAACGGGGACTCCAAAGATAGGGTATTAGGTAGAAAACATCTACAACTTCCTTACAAAGAAGTGGCCAGTGTAGGGAACCCCAGCAGGCCTAGGTTCTGGTCTGTTAATGGCAGGACACTGCCCAGATGTGGAGACAGAGAATGAGAAACTCGGCCGACAAATGTCAGGCAAAACAGGTGAAGTTCTACCATGAAGATGTCTTTGATCTCTGGGTCCTGGCTCTCAGACACCCGGGGAACTTCACACCCACTGAGGCTTGGTAACAAGAGAGTCACTGTCCTAATTTACAGACAAGAAAACCCTGGCGGGAGAGCTGGCAGATAAGGGAATACTAACTTCCCCCAGCCTCCCTTCGCGGATCCCTGCTGTGCACTCCCTCTCCCAGCGCTCTGGGGACCCAGAGAGGGGCTCCTGAGAAAGGTGCCTCCCGGAGCGGGAAGAATGGCAGGGGATGGAGGACGGCCCCCAACCCATTGTTCATTACTCTTTTAATGGGCAGAGGACTGGGCAGAAAATAATTGGATTTCAAGAAAGGAAAACACTTCTTGGCAGCCGGGTGCGGGCAGGCTGGGATTTACCGGCCTTGATGGTGTGCCAGGCTCTGTGTTGGGCATATGTCACATGTCATGTGCCATCTCACCAAATGAGGGCACCAGGCTGGAGCAGGGACAGGCACCCTTGGGCTCCCAGGCAGCCTGCCTTCTTTCTCAGTATGGTCCCAATCTAATTTCAGAGCGCGGCCTCTTTACTGCCACTTCTCAAATAGACTCAGATATTTATATTTTGGGAGCTAAGACAGTACCAGTTTTCTCATTGACACATTTCTAGTCAATCAAGTAGGTAATCTAGGTTGTGAAAATATACGCCCTCCTCCCCATGGCATTCAATGAAGCGATTTTCATTTTAGATGGGGAAAATGCAGCCGGTAAGCATTTTAATTTTCCTGAGTTGGCCTTTAGGCCAATGAAGAGGTTGCTCACTCTTGGACCCGGGCTCCCTGAGGGTGGAGGCCTGGCCCAAAGAAGCATTCCCACGTGTGTCTTCCGGTTGCCTGTGTCTGAAGATGGAGTGGGGACTGAGGCAGACCTAGGACTGTTGACATATGAAGAGCCTTTGCTTCTGAAAAGCACCTGTGCAGGCAGGGGCAGGTGAGGCTTCCCAGGTACAACAGGAGTTGCCATCCCAATCACTGAGCATCTGGTGGGGGCCAGGCCCTGTGCTGGCCATGTTTATTATTTCACTAAACAATCAAAACAGATCTGCAGAGAATGCTTGGCCAGCCCCATCTGACAGATAAGAGAGCTGAGGCTCTGAGAGGTGACAGAATCACCCCAGGTCTCTGCATGCATCAGGGCAGAGCCAGGGCACAGAGCACTTTGCTCCTTGGCACATGGCCTCTCACGCCACACTGTGAGTGTTCCACCAAGCTCTGGTGACCGGTGGCTCAGCCATTCACTCTTGAGGACAGCAGGTTCACTGGCTTCAGAAGCCCCACTCTTCCTCCTTCTCCTCCTCCCTGAAGCCCCACTTCCACCAGACCCACAGCTCCAGCAGGGCTCCCTCTGAAGCAGGCGGTGGTGGGGTGCCTGAAGAGGGAGACAGTTCCTTTCTCCTTAATTGACTGCAAATTGCTCCAGAGTCTTTAATGAAGGCCGTCAGGAGTAATTATGTCCGCTGCTGCACGGCCACTCTGTGTAAACACACAAGGCAGGGCGGGGGGGCGAACTGCGCTGGGCATCTCAGCATCTCGCCTCCCGGGCCTGTCTTCCCCCGTGGGCCCCCTCTTAATTCACACATCTGCCACCCGATGATGAGCCCCAGCTGAGCTTCAGAGACACAGGCGATGTCTCAGGCAGGGGACCCTCAAAACGACTAGGTAGGTCCCCAAGCCCAGCATGCTGCCCAAAGGGCAGGCGCTGCCAGGAGCTGACCAGGCGGGTGATGGAGGAGGACTCACACCAGACTCATGGAGCCAGTTCCGGAGGCTGGGAAGCTGCGTGGCCAGAGCAGCAGTCCTAAGTGGGTTTCCCAGACCAGCAGCCGCAGCAACATTACCTAAGAATTTCTTGGGCCCCACCCTGAACCTACTGAATCAGAAACTCCAGGGGCATGGCTGGCAATCTGTGCTGTCACAATCCTTCCTGAGGGTTCTGAGGCTCCTGGGAGTCTGAGAACTGCCAGTGGAAGGAAAAAAATGGAATGGGAGAGGCCTGTTATCCTCAGTTTATAAGCTGGGGAAACTGAGACTGGAAGAGCTGAGGCAGCTTATCCAGGAAGCTGGGCACTGCCGACACAAGCCCACACCCCAGGGCCTGGACTATTGGGTTGGAACCTTGGTGCTGATGTGTAATGAACGCTCTGACTTTGCACAAGTCACTAGCTTTTCCTCATTATAAAGTGGGGTTGAGGGTGGCCTTCAGGGTTGCGATGAGGACCGAATGTGTGGGAACACGGCACAGGGCTTGCAAGCTGCTGTCAGGCCAAGTCGCTGTGGCCGCGCTGTCCTGTGAGGTGACGGACCGGGCATGGAGATGAACAAGCATGGAGAAGACGCAGACTGTGTAAAGATGACAGAAGGCTGGTGCACCACCCCCAGGGCGATATCTGCTCAGGATCACCCTGGTGCTGTTGTCCAGACTCCTGCTGTGGGGAGGCCCCTGCTGTCCCTGTGTGTCTCCTGTTGTTCCCTCTCTAGACGCCTCTTCTGGAGAAAAGGCTTTCCCGGCCTAAGGCTGTCATGACCCAGGATGGATGTCTTATGGGCTGACAGGTACTTAAGGCATCACTCATAGAACTGGCCCCTTTCGTGTGCCACACCCCATGCCATGTCCCCAGGGGACTCCAAGGGAGAAAGGCCATCATGCCCACTGTCAGTGTGGTGCACACTACAGGCCATCCCACCTAACAAGGCTCAAAGACATGGGCCCGGCCTTCAAAGAGTTCGTGGTTTGGACTCTTCCCTGTCTCCTGATGGTCCCCTAGAATACTGTGTGGCTGCAGGGGTGGAGGGAGCAGGCTGATTAGGACAAACACCCAGGATGGCCAGAGTTGAGCTAAGTTGAACTTCCACATCCCCACGAGGGGCTTTGCTCCCCTGGCCTCATGCCTCTGTGTGTACTAAGTTTCCCAATAGTGTACTAAGTCCCTGCACTACAGATCCTTTCTGATATCCCAGGGAATATGCAGAGGTGGTGTCCCTAGTGACCAGGCTGGGCTACCCGTCGAGGAGACAGGTGTCAGAAACCAAAGAGATGTGTCCACAGGCTCTGCCCACTCACTTCTGCTCTTTCTGGACTGTCCAAGGCAGGCTAGAGCCAGGGACCACAGCAGGAACCCACCAGCTGGGCACCACAGTCTCCGCTCCACATTCAGGAGCAGGACAGGGCAAGAGACGGGGCTGGGATGAGCAGGGTGGGAAGGACAACCGTCGGCACCGCGACGAGGCTGGAAGCTGATTCTTGGCTCATGGATGGGGCGAGCAGGGCGCCTGGGCCCTGTCGGACTGCTCATTCCAGAGTGTGGGAGACAAACGCCGCTCCCTGCCCGTCAGGCCTGAGTTATCTACAACATAGGGTTTCTCTAGAGAGCTCATAAAGCAGCCGATGCGGCAAAGCAGGTTCAACACTCAATAATCTCTCCATCTCACTCCAGTCGGACGCCAGCATATTCATCTTGAATTATCCTTTCAAAGGCCAAATCAATCCTAGCAAGTGCCCGGGTTCCGGCCGCACACAGTGCTGCTGCCAAGAGAGCCCAGGAAAGGAGGGCCCACAGGCAGTGCTGCGACACCAGGGCATACCCTCTCCCTTACCCAAGGGCACAGGGCCAGAGGGGACCAAAGTTGGAGGATCTTGTGCCCTGTCCACCATGTTATGAAGGAAAGTGAGGAAGATGGTGGGTGGGGACCCTGTACCAGACCTGGGGCTGGAAGTTTCTCCTCTTCATTCACTCTGATCTGTGCCAAGAAGAGTAGAGCATTGGTTACAGAGAGAGAGAGACATGTGGGCTTGAATCCAGCTCAGCAGCTTAATGCCTATGAGCCCTTGGGTGGGCAGCAAACTGTCTAAGCCTCAGTTTCCTCATCTGTAAAATGTGCTCCATAACTACCTCCTTCATAGGGCATTGTGAGGATTAAATGAGTGAGGCACGCAAAACATTCCTAGCATAGTTTCTGGAACACAGGAAGATGACCAGGAGGGAGAAGTTGGGCCAAGTCTGTCCTGAGGATAAGGACCAGCTATAAGAGCTGGCCACCTCTAGAATAAAGAAGAGCGGACTTGGGAAAGCCCTGCAGACCCTGGACAGCCGCTGTATGAAAAGGAACAGGCTGCCTCCAGGGAGCTCTGGGGCTGGCCAGGGGCAGTAACAGCAGGAGGCAGCCAGCCTGCTAGTAGCAGGTGGGGCTCACTGCCTGGTGAGATGTAGAGTTGCCCACTGCTGCCAGGGCCCACCAGCGCTTGCACCACCTGTTGGCAGGCAGCTGCATCAAGGGGATTCCTGGTCAGGCTGGGAGGTGGGCCCAGGAGCCTCTAGGCCTCTTCCACCTGGAGAGTGAAAATGTCCCTTGGAAGAGTAAGGCATCAAATCACACCACATATTTACGTGGCAGCACAGTGGGCTTTGGCCACATAGAATATCGTTCCTGTCCCCAGGCTGCTTCTCACCTAGTTGGGAAAAGTACTGGCCAACAACAGCACCACCACAGATAATAATAGTTAACTTGTACTAGTGCTTACTATCTGCCAAGCACAGTTTAAAATGCCTGACTTAGCCAGGCACAGTGGCTCATGCCCCCACTTTGGGAGGCCAAAGTGGGAGGACTGCTTGAACTCAGGATTTGAGACCAGCCTCAGCAACACAGGGAGACCCCCACCTCTACAAAAAAATTTAAAAAACAATTAGCCAGGTGTGGTGGCACACACCTGTGGTTCCAGCTACTTGGGAGGCTGAGGTGGGAGGATCACTTGAGCCCAGGAGGTCGAGGTTACAATGAGCTGTGATCTTGCCACTGCACTCCAGCCTGGGTGACAGAGCAAGACCCTATCTCTCTCTCTCTCTCTCTCTCTCTCACACACACACACACACACACACACCCCACACACACGCACACACACACACACCACACACACAAAGCCTTACTTTAATTAACTTACTTAATTCTCACTACAACTCTATTAGTAAATATAGTGTGATCATTTTCCCCAATTCTGAACTGAGTAAACTGGGACAGAGAGAGGTGAAGTAGCTGGTGATACAGTCCATACTTGCTAAAGATGCAAAGCAGTGCTCGTTGGAAGAGGAGGCATTTAAAGATGAATTGCTCAATAAAAACAATGTCCACCATTTGTACAGCTATTTCATTTCTAAAGCTCTTTCATTAGCTCCCTGTGAGGTTGTGCAGGCAAGTATGATCATCTCCATTTCTAGAGGAGGGAAACGAGGTTCAGAGAGGTTAAGGGACTTGCCTGTGGTCACACAGCTAATAAGTGGCAGAACTGGGATTGAAACCCAGGCCTTGTGCCTCCCACTCCATGCACTGTGCTCAGATGTGGAGAGGAGGAAGGGAAGGCACTTGGGTGAGGGGACCTTCAAGGAGATCCTTGCACCAAGGAACAACTTTCCTGGTCATCCAAGCCCTTTCTTGGTCAAGAGCCAACAGAACAACTTGATCTCCTATTCCAGGAAAAGCTGTTGTTGGACAGTCAGGCTCACAGGTCTCCTGAGAGGTGTAAAGAACAGTCAGGACGAGGGGAGTGATGACAAGTTCAAAGTCGGCTCTGCCTGCCCCTGTCTCCTCAGCCAGCTGGAGGGTGTTCAGCTCTTGTAAATTACACCTTTGCCAGTTTCTAGGGAGTCCAAGTGTTCCCGGTTGGCTGCAAGCTCAGCACATCTTCGTCCCAATGGCACAGTTGAGCCAGGCTCATCTGTCAGTCCCCCACCCCTGCAAAGGGGGTGCCTGCTGCCTGGCCACAGCACAGCTGGGTGAGACCCCACCCCCCGTCACTGCTGGTCACTAGAAAAGGCTGTGGACCCAGGAGCAAGCAAGCTGACTAATCTCATATTTTCATCTATTTTCTCCAAAGTCATTTTCAGCACTCTTGCTTGCTCTGCATAGTATATCCAGCAAGGATGTGCATCGTCTGAGAAACAGGGAAGCAAGGGCTGAACAGGGAAACTGACTTGCCCAAGCTCACACGGTTGCATAGGGGCAGAGCCAGGCTTGGGACTCAGGCACTGGCCCCAGTCCAGGGCCTGGTCTCCCAGATCAAGCTGGGCTGGCCAATCTCCCCTCCCTAGGAGCAGCTGCCCCTTCATCCAGTACCTCTCCTGTGTGGACCCTTGGCCACTGAGGCTCTTTCCTAGGTAACAGACTGAGGAAAGACTCTACACAATCCTGGGAGGCAGCATCGCAGGGCAGTAAGAGTGTGGCCATTGGAGACTGAACATGTGGAATTCAAATCCTGACTCTACTGCTTACTGGCTATGGGACCTTGGGAGGCTTGCTGGATCTCTCTGAGCCTGGAACAAGGTGATCGTACTAGAACAGATTTCCTGTCATCACCGTAAGGGTTAAACAAGATCATGCAGGTAACCTAACTAGTAAAACACAGGGGCTAAATAATTACTATTGTTATTTTCATTTTTAACCACAACTTCAAGACACAACACAAACTGCTTGCCCCACAGCTGGTCAGCCTGTTCCATCGCGTCCTTGTGAAATGTCCCCCCTCCAGCTTCAGCCTATCAAAACCCAACCACTCAAGGCCACCTCTACTAGGAAGATTTCTCTGTCCCTACACCCAGGATGAGTTTCTTCCTCCTCAGGGCATTAGCAAGGCTCTTTGGTTCATGCCTCCCACTTGCCTGGTGTGAAGTGGTCATTTACCATTGGTTCTCTTCTCCACTCCAGACTGGAGCTCCTTAAAAGCAAAGACCTACATACAGAATCCCAGATTTGTGGTGAAGTGCACAGGCTTTGGGGTCAGGCGGCAGTAAGTTCAGGTTCAATTTTGTCCCTACACAAGCTGTGTGACCCTGTGTGAGTTACTTAACTTTTCTGAACCTCTGCTCCTCAACTGCAAAATGAGGGTTATAAGACCCACTTTTTTGCTGTTAGTATTCAATGAAGCAATATGTATGAATGACTCATCTAGAGAGATTAAGTATGTAATAAAAGCTAGTCACTATTTCCCCAGTTATCGCTAATGTGCATATCCCTACCCCACCCCGGCACAGCCTGGCACAGGTGTTCAGTGCCTGGCATTAATGGCATGCCCACACGACAGGTGGCACATCATCATTATCATTAGTGTTATTATGGCCGCATCCAAAACACCAGCCCTGCCCCATACCCATACCTGTGTGTTGAGGGGCAGTCTATAGCTGGGGCTGCCACAGGCTCCAGATGTGCCCAGACAGGGACCTCTTGGGAGTGACTGCAGCCCTAAGGACCCCCAGGAGGGCACAGTCTGTTCTATTACCAGGAGGGCCTATGCCGCCCTGGATAACGGCAGAGAGGAAGCAAGGACACAGAAGCACCCAAGCCCTCCCGGGGGTTCTATCAGTCACCCCCTACTCACAGGAGTGAGAGAAAAATCCTCCCTTCTGTGAGGGCACCAAGAGCCCAAGGCCCTGGGCCCCTCGGTTCCAGCACCAATCATCTGGAAAGATACTAGATCACCTCCTTCCTCCAAAACCACAGCCCACTTGCCAACAGTCCCAGGAAGCCTCCAGGCTACCCTCACTTCCCCTCCTTAAGCACTCTAGCCCCAGATCCCAGCAGCTGCGAGGCAGCTGGAGACTTCCCCAAACTTCAATTCCCGAGCTCACAGCCCACCAACCCAAGAGGACGCCCCTTCTTGCCTGGGGCACCAGTGACTGCATGGGCAGAGCCCCTGGAATTCCCTCTGTAGCTGGTGTGTGAAGTCAGGGCAGATGCAATCTGGACCCCAGCAGTAACTCACCAGGGACCCTGGGCAAGCGCCCCATTCTCCACCTCAGTTTCTCCATCTGTGTAACTGTTTGTCTGACAAAGCGGTCACAAACAGTCCAACAGGAGGCCCCTGGGGTTTATCACGGGTCCTCTGATTTAGTATAGAAGTGAACACACAGGTGGAAAATACAGGCTCTTTCACCCCTCACTGCTACCTGTGACTTTAATTTCCACCAAAGATGGTTCTTCTTCCTTAGCACCTGTTACAATCGAACATACTGTATATTTTTTTTCTGTGCTGCTTTCTGTCTGCTCCCCGCTCTAGAATGTCAGTTCCATGAGAACAGGGATTTTTGTCTCCTCTGTTTGCAAGCACAGTACCTGGAACAGTGCCTGATGCATAGAAGACACTCAACAAAACATTTGTTGAATGAATGAATATAAGTATATATGTGCATCTGTCTGTCTACCTATCTATCTATCTAATCTGTCTATCCTAGACTTCTGGGCAAGATTACATTTGCCCAAACAGTTCCACAGCTTAGAAAGGAGTTTAAAAATCATCTTAACTGCAGAAAAAAAAATTAGTGGGAAAGTTGATAAAATTTGCATAAACTGTCATTAACAGTATTACATCAAAGTCATTTTTGTGGTTTCCATAATTGTATTACAGTTATGCAAGATGTGAACACTATGGAGAGCTGGGTGAAGGGTATATGGGAACGCTGTACAATTTTCAACTTTTTTGTAAGTCTAAAATTATTTCAAAATAAAAAGTTTAAAAATAAAATAAAGGGCCAGGTGCAGTGGCTCATGCCTATAATCCCAGTGCTTTGGAAGGCCAAGGCAGGAGGATTGCTTAAAGCCAGGAGTTCAAGACTAGGCTGGGCAACATAGCAAGACTCCTGTCTCACACACACAAAAATTAAAAATTAGCCAGGTGTTGCTGCATGAGCATGTAATCAGCTGCTTGAGAGGCTGAGGTGGGAGGATCACTTGAGTCCAGAAGTTCCAGGCTGCAGTGAGCCATGACTGCGCCACTGCACTCCAGCCTGGGCAACAGAGTGGCACCCTGTTTCTAAAACAAATAATAACATAAAATTTAAAAAGTATTTATTTTAATATGTATTAGGAAAAGAGAGTCAGCATCTCAGCCCTGAGATTTCACTCTGATGGTACAAAATGGACATCTGTCTCTCTATGCAGGTGCTGTGTCCAGTTCCACCCCTCCTCTTTTTGGAGACTCTCCCATTGGGCGTAGCTGGGAGGGGCAGACCCTCACTATCGCCTGCCCCTTTGCAGCCTGAGCACAGACACATGCTCAAGTTGGCTTGGCCACCTGGACACTGCTGTCCATGCCATGAGTGGTAGAATTCATTCAGGGTGACAGCAGTGACCGGCTGGACAGATTAGCCAATTTCCAGTCTAGGTCCTTTCGTTGTCAATTCCAAGAGCCTCCAGCAGCCTTCCAATAGAATGGACAGCCAGAGGAGGTTTCTCCAGCGGGCAACCAGGAAGTTTGTCTGACACATTAAAGTTTCCTTTTAAAAATATGTTTATAGGAGCTTAAAAGCAAGCGAGCGATTTTAAATTACAGCTTGGATTTCTAAGCACTTGCTATGGGCCAGACATAGTTCTAAGGGTTTTACAATTTGCTTGCTTCATATCCACGTAAACCCAAAGAGGTAAACTGAACGTTGTTCCCATTTTGCAGAAGAGGAAAGTGAGGCACACTGCTAGTAAGAGGCAGAGCTGGGATTCACACCCAGGCAGTCTGGGCCTCACTTTCTCCATCTTCATAATGGGAGTGTTTGATGAAAACAGTGGCTCTCAAACTACAAGTCCATCCTGGGCCCTCTGAGGACGCTTCAGGTTAGGGTGAAGGCAAAGGTGGACAATACAGGCTGTTACACCCCCACTGTCTACCTCCCACCTTAACTCCAACCAAAGATGATTATTTCTTCTGGGCACTTATGATTGTCTAATACACCCTATATTTTTTTTCGTAGAGCTGATATCTACCAGGCTATACCACCTCTGCGAACACAGTAGGCAGAAAAGCCCCAACTATGCAGACAGCACACACCCAACTGATGTCCGGGAGCCACTGGACTCCTCCCATCTCCATCCCTCTAAGCTCCACAGTTCCTGTGGCTTTGCCACCAGCCCTCGCCGAGGGACAGCTCTGGGGTACCATGACCCCTCTTGCCTGTGTCAATCTTAAGCAACCTTCTGGTTAAGAGAAAAATAATTCTCCCACTGTGGTTCTCCACCCTCTCCCAAGAATGCTTCTCCTCTTTAAAGGGACATTGGGAGGAGGTTCCAGGGAGGAGGGACAGTCCTTTCTGGAGCACCAGGGCTAAAACGAGTCCCGGAAAAGTCCTCGATGCCTCCCAGACTCCTCTCTCACCTATGCCTCGGTGCCTGCCAGCGTCAATGCTCATCACCCTTGAGCGTCGGCTGCCCACACAGCGCACCATCCGCCCTCCCTGGCCTCCCACTCTGCTCCACAGGGGCTGCTCCTGCGGGGAGGTGCCGGCCTGCTTGCAGGCACACCGCTCCTCTGTCTGCTGAGACTGCTGACGCGGGGTCAGCCCACCTGAAAATTGCTCTCCCTGGGTCCAGACGAAACAGCTGGGCATTGATGGAGTTTGGAGAGAAATTAATCAGCGCCAACTGGCAGCAGTGCCAGGCGCTGCCTGGGACCAATCCATCCTAATGAATCCCGGGTTCCCACCTTAATGGCTCCTGACAAGACTAATTTACTCGTGTAGGTGATTAGCATGGCATTATCACCTTAATTGTGGCTCAAGACGCTTTTGGGGTGCTGGGGGTTCTGGCAGGGGAAGTCAGCTCCATGTGTACCAACCTCAGTGACCAAAGGAGGGACAGGGAGGCAAGGGGAGGGGACCCAGCAGGACATCTGACATCCACTCATCCATCCACTCATCCACCAAGCAGTTGCTGAGGCCCCCTTTGTGCCAGGCACCATGCTTGGCACAGAGATGGAGGCCCAGCTTGTTCTTCTGTCAAATGCAGATCATGCCATCTCTCCAGGACAGTCACTGCAAGTTCTAACAGGAGGCCAAGCACTTGAAGTGCCTAATAGAGGCTCAGGCGGGAGGCTGGCTGTCAACAAACCATAGCTCACATGAGCTCTCCACGGTCTTGTATGATACAGAGACGCTAAAATCACCATTAATTATAATGTCAACATTAATAAGATTAATCAGTAAAAATTAATAGTCCAATGGGGAGTTCCACACAAATAGCCACGCTACAGCATACTGAGGGCTTTCACAGATGCAGACAAAGCCAGCAGAAGGGCGGGCCAGGGAGGCTTCGGAAGCCTGTAAGCACAAGGGACATCTGAGCTGCAGCTTGAAAGAGGAGCAGGACTTTGCCAGGCAGGAAAGGGAAAGGCCACCCCTGGCCAAGGAAACAGCATGATGAGGGCACGGCAGTGGGACAGAGTGCCAGGTGTCGATGCTGGGGGGCAGGGTGTCTGTGGAGAGTGGGGGCGACTCGCTGAGATAAAGAGCTCCACTTCTTCCTGCAGGCACTCGGGAGGCTTCTGGCTGTGGGCGGTTACCACTGTGACAGGAACCCTGCCCCCTCCAGGGCATGGGGTATGAAGGTGGTGGCCAAGGTGCAGGGCCTCGATGCCCTCCAGGATCCCTGCGAGTCCCCCTTGATCAACTTGGTGTCTCCAAAACAGGTTTCATGCTGCCACCTCTGCATTCCTCCCCCAGGGCCAGCCACGGCTCAGGGCCCCAAGGGTCCCCAGCAAATATTCTACATACAGCTCAGGCGGGCAGCTGGGATGGTAAAAACAGGACCCCGGCACAGCACGGGCCTTGCCATTCACAAGCATAGGCACGTACAGCGTCTGTGCCATCTGCAGGAAAGTGCTCTCCTGGGCCCACTCCCTGGGCAGTCATCCCCATCGCCACCAACACCTCGCTCCTGACAAGCCCCAGAGAGAGGAGTGCCTGCCTGAGCCTCCAGGAGGGATGGTGATCGGGACTTGGAGCCAGGCCCCGGGTCCTGCCTTGGAAGATTCCCCTACATGCTCACCAAGTCCAGACATGCACTCCTTCCCTAAGTTCCGGGCACACACCAGGGCAGGGCTGGGCTCTGGGACACAGTGATGGCCAGGCCACCCGGAGGCATTCACAGACCAAGAGGGGAGCCAGAAGAGCAACTGAGTAACAGCAGCATCTCCATGGGGCTAACAGAGAGGATGGCCGGGCCCCGGAAAAAGCAAAGGGAGCAGCACTTAACCCCCAATGGGGAGACCCAGGAAGGCCACCCAGAGGCAGTGGCATCTGAAAGAACCTGGTAAGCGCAGGCTCATAATGTTCCAGGCAGCAGGAACAACAGCTGCAAAGGCCGTGAAGTGGGAACTTGCCTTTCACACTTAGGGAATAGAGGGAGACCAGCACAGATGAAGTAGAGCTGGCGAGGGGGATAGCGGGGTGGGGGTGAGGTCTGACAGGTGGCAGGTGCTGGGCTGCAAACAGCCTGGATGCCGTTGAAGAACACGGGCTTTTACTCCATGTGGGAAGGAGGGACTTGAGCAGGCCTTGGAGCAGGCTCTGCCTCAGGCTGGGCAGGGCCATCCACAGCTGGGATAAAAAAGGCCACAGCTTGGGTGAGGGTAGTCAGGGAGAACACTGAGACCTGAAGAAGCTGCTGGGGTAACTGGGCTTGGACCTCGGTGATGGGAGTGGAAGGGCCGAGAGGTGAGAAGATTCTGGGATGATCTTGGAGACTGAGCCAACAGGATGCC
Source organism: Theropithecus gelada (assembly GCF_003255815.1). Classification (NCBI taxonomy): domain Eukaryota; kingdom Metazoa; phylum Chordata; class Mammalia; order Primates; family Cercopithecidae; genus Theropithecus; species Theropithecus gelada. The sequence continues at coordinate 62,519,493 of NC_037677.1, forward strand.
CTGAGGGATGGGAGGGGAGGGGAGGGAGAAAGAGAGGCACAGGAATGAGTCCCAGCTTTCGGCCTGGGCAATTGGCAGGATGGAGCCGCAGCTGAGATGGGGAAGGCTGCTGGTGAGGCAGGGGTTTGGGGGAGGTCAGGAGTCCAGCTTTGGACAAGCTGAGGATGAAGATGTCCCTTTAGACACCAGGCAGAAATGTTGAGTAGAGAGGTGGCTACAGGAGTCTAGAGTCTTCCCTGAGGAGTGGCCCAGGCAGAAAATGTAAAGCTAGGAGTTGTCAGCATATAGGTAGTGTCCAAACCAGGAGGCTAGATGGGACCACCATGGGAATGAGAATGAGGAGAGGAGAGACAAGAGCTGAGCCCTGGGGCCCTCCAATGCTAAGAGGTGCAGGAGGAACCAAAAGAGAGGCTGGAAAGGGGAGGGTGGTATCCTGGAGGAGAAAAAGATCAACCAATTGAAGGCCACAAGGTCTGGGAAGAAACGATGGGATTTAGCAACACAGAGGCTGTTGGTGATCTTGACATCAGCAAGGCTGGTGGGGCATTTCAAGTAGATTCAGGGCCAGGCACGGTGGCTCACGCCTGTAATCCTAGCACTTTGGGAGGCTGAGGCAGGAGAATCACTGGAACTTAGGAGGCGGAGGCTGCAGTGAGCCAAGATTGCGCCACTGCACTCCAGCCTGGGTGACAGAGTGAGACTCCATCTCAAAAAAAAAAAAAAGTAGATTCAGGTGGTAAGCGGCACCCCTGCAGCACCTGTCCCTCATGCTAAAGGTGTCATGTGACCATTCAGGGCTGATAACCAGGGCCAAGGTGTGGGTGAGGCCAACCAGCCTGACCAGGGACTGAGCTGCTGATCTGCCCTCGCGCCACTCCACCCATTCCAGGCTCTGCTGCCAACAACTGATGTTCACATCTGGAGCAAGACATGCAGGGACGCGGGGCCCTGTCTGGGGAAGCAGGGCGATGTGAACAGACCAGGAGAAGGCAGCACTAGTTAATGACTTCATTTGGCTTCTGTCTTCTCCGGCTGGTAGACGGTCTTCAAAAAGAACATTACACAGAGGGAATTGGAGCCTGAGATAGGTGAGGAGATAATAGTGAACACGCAGTCTCTGTGAGGGATTTCAGATGGCCATGCTGTGCCCTCCCATTCTGCTCCCAGGCCACTGGCCCCCTGATGGAACGCAGGCAAGAGCATATAAAATGACAAGGCTCAGAAGGTTGGGGGTGGATAAAAGTCTCAGTCTCTAACCCAGGAGAACACATTCACAGAAGCTACACACAGATAGACCCTGTAGCCCAACTCTACCTCTGATTCTTAAAAGGAATTTTTTAAATGAATTAATGCATAAAAACACTTAGGACACTGCCTTGAACAGTCAATAAATGCTGTTGTTATAATAATTTATGTTATGTGTATATATAGTATGTCGTATATGTTATATTATCATTTTTAATCTATGAGGCTCCAGCAATCAGAATTAGACCCAATGGGTAGTTCCAGGGAGGCAGGTTTCCTGTTACTCTTAGGAAGAATTTTTTCTTCCTGGAACCGTCCCACAGCACAGAGTGAGCTGCCTCGTAGGCCCATGAACTGACCATCACTGGGTGTCTAAAGAGAAACCAGGTAATGAGGCCTCGAGCTGGAAGTTCGATCTGCCTACAACTCTGACCTCTGGTGAGCTGACACGTTCAGCCTGGGTTGGGCTCTGCCTCTTGCCCTGGCACTGAGCACCACCCTGGATCCAGCTTATCTGTGTGTTTGTCCGCCCTGAAAGCCCATGGCTAGTAGGACAGCCCAACCCGCCATCCCTGGGCCACACACGGGCCTCCCTTTAGTAACAATGAAACATTCCCAGGTTGGAAGCTTTGGAGGCGGTGGTATTGTATGTAAACTTCCCAACAGTCCAGTGAGGGGACTATCCCATCCCCATTTTGGAGACTGGAACTCTGAGTCAAAGAGTGAATGGTTCGTGAGAGCCAAGTCTTAAAGTTAAGTCTCTAGACCACCCCACTCCCCACGGCAGGCAAAAGGCCAGTCCCCTGAACAAGTTGTTTCAACCTCCCCCTCTCCCTAGCCTGCTGGTGGGAGGCCTGCACCCATGAAGCCCACCACGTCCATGTGAGTCCATACCCACCATCTGCTTGGCCCAGGGCCAAGTGGGTGCCAACACCCAGCAGACGGCTCCAGGCTGGTCTCCTCTGAAGACCTGGAAACAACTGGAGCCAGCCAGGCTGCCCCAGCCAAAGTCCACTGGGTTTATCTTTCCAATGCCCACTCATTGTTGAAATGAGGAGATAGAGGCCCAGAGAGGTACAGTGCTGTGCCCAAGGTCACACAGCGAGAAACAGATGTTGGGCTCCTAACTTTCAGGTGAAAGCTGTGCTGCTCCCATACTGATGCAAAAGGAAGGGAAGAGGCTGGGAGGGCACTGAGCCAGCTCCGCACCCACCCCCTGCCTAGAGAGATGAGCACAGCTATCTTCCAGCTCACTGAGCCCCCTCTCAATCCTATGGCACCCTGGAGTCAGGGATCAATCCCCATGGTACTAGACAGCCACCCTGCTGTGACTGCCAAGTGCAGCCTTAACAGGGCTTGAGGCCTGGAAGCTGCTCCTGGAGGCCGATCGATGCTGGATTTTGCAAAAGACAATCAAGAGTCAGAGCTGAAGGCAGCAGGAGAAGGGCCTGCTGGAGGGCTGGCCACTTGGGCATCCAGCCCAGGCTTGTCACCATCAGCACAGGTCACGCAATGCCCACACCTCCACAACCCATCCCAATACATAGGCCTCTGAGGACCCCATGCTCAGAACCTGGCATGCAAGTCACAGATGTAGGGGCAGAGTGGGGACAACTCACTTGAGAGGGGCCTTCACTTCCCCCAGCTGGCAGCAGGGTCAGTTAGTGGCTGGCCACACCTCTGCCTCAGTGGCCCACCTGCCCCAAATATATCCCTCCACCACAAAGGGATCTCCCAGAGGTTGAGATTTAAATGGACATGAATGATGATAAACGCTGCTAACAGCACATCCATCTGCCTAGACACACGCACTGTGTGCTGCTCTGTTGGTTCCATGCCAGCCCCACCCCAGGTCTGGGTGGAGAGAGGAGTCACAGGTGAATTCCACCCAAAGAACACAAGTGTGTTACAAGTCCAGTCGCCCACAAATATCGCCCAACCCAATCCAGAGGGGAGCAAACAGCTTGGCAGGGTCCCCAAGGGATGTGGGTACACTCTCTACCCTCAGAAAGGGTCTCTGCCTATGAGAGGGCATTCCAAAAAGGCAGGAACCTTCTTCCTGGGGAGCCCTCAAACACCCAGATCTCCAAACCTTAACCCCAAATGTAGCCTTACAACACGGATCTGTCACCAAAGTAGTAGCCGGTTTCCACAGAGGGCCCCCCACAGCCCCCATGAACAAAGCGCTGCTGGGCCATGGGGACAATCCCCACAGCAAACAGCCAGATGCACACCTGCTGTGCCCAGCACCCCCTGAAAAAAAAGCCTCCATCAGGGAGAGTGAGAGGCGCTGCTCACAGGCCCCCACTGACAGCAGGGGAGAGTCTGGGTCCGCGTAAGGCACCCCACTTCAGCAGAGATCGTTGACAAATTATGCATCCACTCTACCAAACACCTACACTGGGTTTTATATGAAAGAGTGTGTACATGACCTATCAGGTGAGCATCTCAATATCCCGCCCCACTCTGAGCCATCATGCCTCATTTTCAAGTTCAAGTGATGCTCCCTAAAGACGCACCATGCTGACCCCTGACGCACTCGGCCTCCGGCACACAGCCACGCCTTTGCACATGTAGAGCAGGCAGACCTGAGAGTGAGAAGCCCCAGATGATAGGCACTTTCCCTAAAGTGACACCAGCGAGAATGACATGACAGAGGAGGACTGTCGGTGGAGGTGGGCAGGCCCTTTTCAGGTCAGGTGCTGCTGGTTGGCTGCCTGCACACGGGCACAGGTGCCTTCCCATCAGCACAGCTATAAGACAGCTCCTGCAATTCAGCCTGAGAAGCTTCTGGGTCCTAAGAACTGAGCTAGGACCATGGGGCACCATGGGGCCCCTAGGAGGCAGGCCCTCAGTAGGGGGCCAGACACTGGGACGGACCTGAGTGATGGGGCAACGGGCCGAGCATCAAGATGTTTATAATCACCCCCTAGTTCATGTTTTTTCTCATGCCAAAACCAGGCAAACTCGATGCAGAAAACTTAGTAATCATAGAAAAGTGCAAAAGGCCACAAAACACAGTCCACAACAGCTGCCACTTCAAATATTCACAAGGCCTTCAAGTGCAAGAGGAATTCCAACTAGTGCGGGAGTGGAGCATCTGAGGCTCAATGTGATAAACCATTTGATGTTCAGAGCTTCCCTCTGTGGGACTGAGTACCCCGTCCCTGGAGGCATCCTAGTGGGGGCCTCTCTGAATACCATGGAAAATACTCCAAAATCAGGTGGAAGATGACCTCAACCTATAAGATTCCCTTCATTTGTGGGAAGGGATTGCACCCCAGGCTAGCCGCACGCCCACCAGCCCGTGTCCCCACTCACCCACAGGCGTGTCCTCGCTGATCAGCAGGTATGTATCAAAGAAGTGGTTGGTGAAGAAGGGCAGCCGGTTCACCTGGCCTGGAAGTCAGAGGACAATAGCATCAGCCAAGTACCCCCCATCAGCTTTACACACTCTATAAGGTGACACAGGGTGAGGGCTGCAGTGGGCACTGAGCCTGTGTCCATGGCCATGGTCAACTTCCCAGGACCCTGGAAGTCACTATCCTGCCTCAGGGCAAGTGAGGGACAATGCCAGTAGGTCGGCAGGCACCTGTCAGGTGTGTGGTGAGTGAGGCCGCCTGCCACAGGTGCCTGCTGAGCATGGCCACATGGAGCAAGCATATGACAGGGGCTCCCCAGGCAAAAGACAGGATTTAGAAGCCTCTGTATGAAAAAAATTAGTATAAAATAGCTCATTGATCTTTTATATTGATTATATATTAAAACGATTATATTTTGGATATATTGGATCAAGTAAAATATATGATTAAAATGAATTTCACCTGTTTCTTTTTACTTTTCTGATTATTATTTTTTTAAGACAAAGTCTCACTCTGTCACCTAGGCTGAAGAGCAGCAGTGTGATCACGGCTCACTGCAGGCCTGACCACCCAGACTAAAGCAATTTTCCCACCGCAGCCTCCCAATTAGCTGGGACCAGAGGCATGCTCCAGGCCAGGCTATTTTATTTTATCTTATTTTATTGTATAGATGCGTTGGGGAGGGTCTTACTATGTTGCCCAGGCTGGTCTCCAATTCCTGGGCTCAAGCAGTCCTCCTGCCTCGTCCTCCTAAAGTGCTGAGATTACAGGCATGAGCCACCACACCTGGTCTCTTTTTACTATTCTACTGTGGCTCTTAGAACATTTAAAATCACATGTGGCTTGCATTGTCTTTCTATTGGGCAGCGTGGCTCTAGCAGAATATGAGCTCTGCAAGGACAAGGCTTGGTTGACGGCTGGAACCCCAGTGCCCAGAACAGGGCCTGACACTTAGATGGCCCATAGGATGATCTGGTATGTACAGGAATAGCCAGCTGATCCCACAGAATAATAACAATGATGATAACAGCTGCCATCTCAGGAACCCCTTCTCTGTGCCAGCTATTTAAACCACCTCACTCAATCCTGATGGCAAGGCAGGGGAAAATGAGAACTCCAGGGGATAAGTAACATGCCTTGCTTACACAGCTGGCAAGTGGCAGTGGCCATCCAGGAAGCCAGACCCCAAAGCTCGTGCTGTTAACCATGTGCTGCTCTGTGATGGCTTCAGAGGGGGCTGGGGCTGGAGGCGGTCAGGGTGATACCCACATGGGCTGGGGAGCTTAGCACCTATGAGAAGCCCCCACTCGAAGCTTCCCTGAGGCTGACTCCCCCTGTCTCCCCGGCTTCTCCTAGGGGCCTTCAGTTGGCAAGTGAGGGCACTTCCCCTCGGTCCCTGCCAACCAGAAGGCAGCTGGTTTAGCTGGAAGTGGGATTGTCATTGTGCAGCACCTGCCATCGGGGGCACCGGCTTAGCCCTCCAGGGGCCCTGAGCATGGGCATATGGGGCAGCTCTCTCTCCCTCCCTTTCTGCTGACCCGGGCTCCCTCAGAGCAGTGCCAGGCTCCCAGAGGGTGAGAAGGCTGGCATCTGGGTATGGCACTTCCTCCTCCAGCCCAAGATGCCTCCTAGTTGGGACCAGGCAGAGCTGGGAGACTCTGGCCTCTTTTCCTCCTCCCCACCTCGATGTGCTCAGGCAGACAAGCTGATGCCATTTCTAGTCCGTCATTCTGCCCTCTCTCACTTCCTGGCCAGGACCGATGGCCCTTCTGCCTTCATTTGCCAAATTCCTATTCACCCTTCAAATCTCATTTCCATTGGCCCTTCTTCCAGGAAGCCCTCCCCAACCACCCCAAATACTCACATGCACCCATGAACACACCTCCCCACTCTCATGTCAGGAGCACAACAGCCTCAGATAGAGGCAGTGGTCAAGGGCCTCACCTTTTTTGAAACCCCCCTGTGCCTCTTTCTAGCCATATGACTATCCTATGTCTCAGTTTACCCATGTGTAAAACAGCCATAACAATAGGACTTCATGGCTAACCTGAGGATTAAATGAGACGACATACACAAAGTGCTTAGCGCTGTGCCGCTGGCACACAGCAAGTACTCCATAAATGGTAGCCAGTATTAACATTGGTATTAATAAAGATGCCGCCTTTGCAGCCCACTGGAAGGCTTTTGATCCCTGCCGGGGGCCTTGGGCTCAGGATACAGGAGAGCAGGACGCAGCCCAGCCGAGGTAGATGAGTGCCCAGAGAACTCAATAGCTGGTTTGGGCTGGTGAGGCTAGGAAACCAGTGAGGAAAAATAAAATCACCTGCAGTGGCATCGTTCGCTTTTAAATTTTACTTTACAGGGCCTGCTGATAATCAGTGGCTGGGAGCTCTGCACGGGCAGCTAGGCAGACTCGGGGACGTGGGTGGCCTGCCACATAACAAGCAGTTCCCGTGTTCCCAGAGCAGGCCCACCACAGGCGGGGCAGACAGGTGACTTATTCTCAAAGCCGCTGTTAAAGCGCAATAGCTGTGTGCTCAGGAGCTTTGGGGCCTCCAGCGACGCGGGAATGTAAGTGGATGTGGAAGGGGAGGGGTGGGGGTGATTTCTTCGGGGGAAGGAGAATCCCAGCTTCCCAAGTGTAGGACCCCTTGCTCTGTCTCAGGCCCCACATGGCCCACCCCATTGTGGGTCGGTGGCTTGTGAGCGCTGCCCTGAGCCCTCTCCCACCCTCTCTCACCCTCCCCGCCACCCCCACTGCCATTCCCCAATTAGAGCCTGCAAAGGTAGACCAGGCAGGCATGTGCCTGCTTTACTTAGTTCCAGCACCCTAAGGGGCCTTAGGGGAGAGGGGAGAGAAGGGCGCAGAGAGGGCACAGCGTTCCAGCTGCCTGCTGAATGACAAGAATTTCCTACACACAGGGGTAAACACAGGCTGGGTGGTGGCATGGAGGTGCCATCCAGGGGACCTGATCTGGGACTGAAGGGACGTCGGTGTGCTTGTATGGGGAAGGTCCCCACTGGATCACGGCGGCCCAAGCCAGGAAGCATGAACTTCTCTCTGAATTGCGGGGTGGGGGTTCCTCTGAGGGCATGAAGAACCCAGTCAAGTGGAGGGTCCAGATTCCAGCCAGGCCAGCCTGAGTCCATGCCTTGGCTGCCTCCCCAGACCTCGGGGCAGGGGTGGGGGCTGAAGGCGCAGTGGCTGTACTGAGATTCCGGCTGGAGAGAGCATCAGAGTCCCCCTGCCAGTCGTCTCTTGACAAGGAAGGCGCACTAGACAGGGAGTGCAGGGATAAATTCAAGGAGTCAGGGATTTTGCGTGCTCTGCCACTGCTGCTGGGGAGCTTAGGCAGATCCCTCTCCTTCTGCCTCGCCCTCTGCCCCATTTTCCAGCCTCAGGATGGGGACAAAAAGCTCTGCCCTGCGCTCCAGTCCTGCCTCCCAGCCACAGGTGTCCTGTGCACCTTGGTCACTGTTGGGGTGGCTGCAGCGTGGCCCACAGGAGCCCCAGGGGACAGGAGCCTGACATGGTGTCAGGTGGGGAAGCCAGGTGGCCTCATGGTCAGGCGCATGGGTCCCCACCCAGCACCTGGGGACCGAAGGAGTGACCCAGCAGGATCCTCGCTGGCTGGTCAGTCTAGGATGGGATGGGGCGGGCCTGCCCAGGCCTTCGCTTCCTGCCTCCCCAACCAGCCCATGGATGAAGGAGAATTGCTAGAGTACATTGAGGCCAGAGGGGAGAAGGGCAGGAGGCTTGAAAGAGAGAAGACAGGCTGGCAAGGGGTTTTGACAGCCCTGAGCCCTACCCATCTCTGACTACCAGGGAGGGGAGGAGAGATCAGCTGGGGCGACGGGGTCAGGTGGAAGCAAAGTGGCGAGGGCAGTGTGGTCTGGTCTGGGGCACAAGTGAAGGGCTAGGTCGGGGCGGGTGTCTAGAGGGTGGCCTGAGAAGGTGATTCAGTCACCCACTCTCCCCCAGTCCCTAAAGTCAGCCACTGCCCCAGCAGGCCAAAGGAATAGCACTGGCTGCTTCAGATAGGGACCAGGAAGAGGGGACTATGCTAAGCAATGAGAGAGAAAGGGACCCTTGTGCGTATGGCAAGCACATAGTCCACATGCAGGCTGACCACACGCGTTTTGGCATAGAATTGCTAGATGACCTTGGGCAACTTGCTTAGCTTCTCTGTGCCCCATTTTGCTCCCCTTAGAGAAAGATTACTTCTGATAATAAAGGAGCCAACGCTTAATAAGCACTTATTCTGTGCCAGTCAGTATTCTAAGTGCTTGATGTATAGATTAATCTATTTGATCATTTCGACGACCAGAGAAGGAAAGTCCTATTATCGTTCCCATTTTAAAGACAAGGAAATTAAAGCACAGCAAGGTTAAGACACTCGCCCAAGGGACCCCTTGGCTGAAGTGGGACTGGAAGACAGGAGGTCAGCTCTGACTGTACGCTCTGTTCTTGTTCTCACCCTGAATGCATGAAGCATCTTTCATCTGGAGAGCTCAAGGGGAGACTGCCATGTCTCACAGGGGAAGGCAGCTGAGGGCTTAGCACCTGCTATATTTCTACTGATGTATTTTTTTTTCTTTTTTCATTTTTTGAGACAGAGTCTCGCTCTGTCACCCAGGCTGGAGTGCAATGGCACGATCTCAGCTCAGTGCAATCTCCGCCTCCTGGGTTCCAGCAATCCTTGTGCCTCAGCCTCCCAAGTAGCTAGGACTACAAGTGTGCACCACCACCATGCCCAGCTAATTTTTGTATTTTTATTAGAGTTGGGGTTGTGCCATGTTGGCCATGCTGGTCTTGAACTCCTGATCTCAAGCGATCCTCCCACCTCGGCCTCTCAAAGTGCTGGGATTACAGGCAAGAGCCACCGTGCCAGGCCAAGTGTATTTCTTTTTAACAGATGAAGAAAGTGAGTGGAACGGAATGGGGGAGGGGGGTGGGTCCCAGGTGGCAGAGTCCCCAGGGAGGCTGAAGAAAGTGTCCTGATTCCCACCGTCCAGTGAACATGGAGGTCAGGGCTGCTTTCAGGCGCCCCTGATTAAAGCCTCCCACGTGGGGCGGGGGGAGCAGGGTTGGAGGGGTGATATCCTGACAGAAGCCCGCATGGAGGATAAGAGACCCCTGCTTTGTACAGCCTTGGGCCAGTACTTCTCCAGGGTTCGGTGTCTCCTCTGTAAAATGTGCTGGGAGTTAAGAAAACGCCTGAGGCTGTCTTGCACTCTGAGAGTCTTTGAGACTGTGCTGTGCTCCTCGGTTGCCTGGATGGGAGTGAGCTCCCCACCACAGGGGGGATTCCAGTAGGGATCCCTCCAAACATGGAGGCAAGGAGAGGGGATCCTCGAGGGATACTCAGGCTGCAGGACGCTAGCAACACTCCAACAAGCACGAGCCTGCAGCGGCCTCCAGAGACTCCGCCTGGCTCCCTGCAGAGGGAGAAGGAGCTGGCCCCCCATAGGAATGTGTGTGCGTGTGTCACCAGGTACACGGTGCCCACGGCTCTTCTCTGGGGATGCCATGGCCCCCGGGGATGCCACGTCAGGCGTGCCTGCTCTCCTGGCCTGCCTTCAGTGCAGCCCAGGACTGCTTTGCTCCCCACCACCTGCTGTCCAGGGGCCAAGCGAGAAGCGAATGCCCAGGCCTCTTCTAGCCTCCTCCATGGGCTCTGGAGCTGGCACTCAGAGCGGGCTGCTGCAAGGCCAGGAAAGGAGGGCAGAGGGGAAGCCTCCCGGCTGCGATTCCTTTGCTCAGACTATGCTCTCCAGCAGGATGCCCTTCTTCCTGCTCACCTAGTTTAAAACTACTTCTTGGTCTTCACAGCCAGATCAAATGCTGACCCTTCTGGCTGGGTTTCTGCTGTCCCCTCAGGCCCAGTTCATCTTTTCTTCTGATGGACGTCCCTGGAGCCGCGCCCATCCTTCATTACCACTCTATTCACCCTGCAGTATAGGAAATCCTGCGTGTGTCTTTCTCCCCTGCCAGGCTCTGAACTTCGAGAATAAGTTATTTCCTCCATTCCCCCAGAGCTGGATGCAGTAGGTCACACACGGTGCAAATAGTAGGTGCTCAGAACACAGCCGTGGAACTGAACAGAGCTGTGGCCAGTCTCTGCACCCCAGGAGGAGGACGGTTTGCGGTCACAGGTGCCTCCTTCCCTGAGAGCTCACGTATTTCTCAAGGCTCCTCCCATTCCCTCTTGTGTCCCAGGCTTTGGGGACAGCTGGTATTTTCAGCCCTGTGAGAGCTGCAGAAGGCAACCGAGGCCCAGAGAGAGAAGTATGTGCCTCAGTCCCACAGTAAGGCAGTGTCTCCAGAGTCCCAGAGCACAAAGCTGAACCACCAGCCCCAACACCCTCCAGCCTGGCCTCCCGTGCGGAGGCTGCCCGTGGAGTAGACACAGGGAGGACTGGACTTACCCCAGCATCCAGAGATCAGCACCAAAAGCCAGGCCACGTGGCAGCTGGTAGCAACATGGCACCCCATGGCTCCTGGGGACACAAAGAAGGAGAAGAGGATGAGAAGCCTCCTGGGCAGCAGGGGGTCTGCTCCTCAGCCCCTCCCACCTCTGCAGCTCCAGAGAGAACTGGGGCTTGGAAGGGAGAAGGAATCAAGTCAGATGGAGGGTTTGGGAGCACATGGGAAAAAAGAGAGGGTCTGTATCATTTGGTTTTAACATTGTTCAATCCTGGGTATAGCACAGTGGCCTGTGAAACACTGGGGCTGGGGCCTATCGGGTCCTCTTTGCCCTCGTGGGGACTGGCTGTCCTGCAAGCAAACTCTGGGCAAAGAGTGACATATTCCAGGCTCAGTAGATGGAGGGAGGGGCTGCTGCCTTCAGCCTCCAGGACGACATCCCCCAAGAGCGACAGAGCCTGGTTATCCTGGGGACAGCATTGAGGAGATGGGCACTGCCTGGGAAGACAGGGGTCTAAACAGGAGGCTTGACAAGTCCAACAAGCCCAAGCCCACCACCAGCGCCCAATGAGCATAGCTCTTCCTGTTTTTCATTTTTTATATTCACCATATTATCCCATAACCTTGTATATGAAGGGATGCAGCAGGCCATGGTGTCCAAAGAGGCACAGAGAGGGGAGGTGACCTGCCCAGGACCTCACAGCAAGTCTGTGGAGGCTAAAGCTGAATTTTGAAGGGCTCAGAGCTAAGCTCTAGTGAGATCTGGGGCTCAGCTGACAGAGGTTCTGTAAGATCAGATCCCATTTCTAAGGGTGGCTGGGAGGGTAGACAGCTCTCTCCCACATGGCAGCAGCCCCCACTCTGGTCCCATTCCATCAGGGCCCTGGTCCTCCAGCGGCTCAGAAGCAGGCCTCCTTAGAGCCCAGCAGTGACACCAGGGGGACCACGCTCACCAACCAGGAATCCTAACCTCCTACAGAACTGTCTGCCTTGGTAGTGCAGGGCCGGACTCACACACATCAGCCTTCAGTGTGTACCTACTGTGCATCTGGCCTGGGGGGGTGTCCATCTCCCTGGCTCACAAAGTAGGGTTAGAGCCATTAGGCAATTTGTTCAGAGACCTCCAGCTAGAGACCAGCATCAAGACCCAAGCTGGTGTACTATCTCTCTTGTCAATAAGTGACCAGGAAAGACACAGGGCAGTGAATGGAGCTGGAAGAAAGGACTTTTGGAGAGACTTCCACATCTCTGCCAACATATAGGGGTGAGGGATTAAGAAAGAGCTGAGAGCCCAGAGCCCTTAATTCTGGACTTGGAGGGGCCCCAATCCATCTCAGCCCACATCCCCAGTGAACAATGACGTGACCCTACCAGATGGTTCCTGACCAACATGACATACAACAGTCCAGTCCACGGTCCCCTTTTGCTTTCCTTCTAATATTATAATTAAAATATCCTAATTACAAAGCATGCAATAGTCATTTGAAGAATAAAATATGCTTTTTCTTTCCTTCTTTTTTTCTTTCTTTTTTTTTTCATTTTTCTTTTTTTTTGGACAGAATCTCACTCTGTCACCCAGGCTGGAGTGCAGTGGGGTGATCTTGGCTCACTACAACCTCCACCACCTGGATTCAAGTGATTCTCCTGCCTCAGCCTCCCGAGTAGCTGGGATTACAGGTGCGTGCCACCAAGCTTGGCTCATTTTTTTTGTATTTTTAGTAGAGACGGGGTTTCACCATGTTAGCCACGCTGGTCTCGAACTCTTGAACTCAAGTGATCCACCCGGCTCAGCCTCCCAAAGTGCTGGGATTACGGGTATGAGCCACCATGCACGACAAAACACAAAGGATTCTAAGACGTATTTGCATAATAAGGGGCAACTCTTCCCCTACACATCCTATTGAGTTTCTGAATATTAACAGCCTATCACAGGGGTTGCAAACTGAAATGCCTACAAGGCCAGCAGGGAATTTAGATGAGGGTGATGCTGGGTGGGTGGGGATGATGGCCAGTTGGAGGCCACATGCTCTCTATTGAAAAGTGACAGCTGTTGATGTGTTTCAGCCAAGAGGGAATGTGGGCCCAGGGTGGCAGAGCCTCTGATTTTTCTCAATGAAAAACTAGAAATCAGGCTTTTCACATGAATTCAATTTTTAACTGTTGGCAAATAACTCAATTTGTAAGGAACACTTTGTGAGTCAAACATGACCATGGCCAGAGTGGGCAGGCAGGGCCTGGCATGCAGGGCCTGGCATGCATCCTACCAGGCCTTTCTCTGCACCCAAGAAATATGTTCCCATTACACACATGTACGGAGCCGTGAGGGTACTGTTTACTTTGAGAATAACGGAGTTACCCTCTACATACAAGCAACTTGCTTTTCACACATCAAGAAATTCCACAGATGGCACTCCAGGCCAACATTGCTTAGAATTACCTCTTTCTATTTAGGAGATAATAATAGCTCGTGGTATGGATGTTTCCTAATGGAGACTTCATCCCTCACCGATGGGCATTTGGATGTTTCCAGATTCCCGCCCCCGTGAGCAATGCCACCGCGAACATCTCTCTGTACATAATTGTGTTGGGATTTGGCTCTTCCGTTTGGTTCTCCAACAGTGGGAGTGCTGGGTCAATTAAATACAACCGGAGTGTGTATGTGAACTTTTACTAGACGCTGCCATATTATCTTCTGGAAAAGGCTGTGGCAATTCGCAGTCCCGCCACCAGTATATGAGGGGGCCTATGTGCCCACCTGGAAGTGATCTCTCTTTTAAATGGCTGCCAATCGGACACATGAAAAATGGTATAGCATTGCTGCTTTAATTTGCATTTCCCTAACTACTAGCAAGGTTGAGCAAGATGCCTTTCTCTAAACGTTCAAACCACTTTCCATCTGTTATCTTGCGTTACCCTATCATATCCTGCAAAGAAGCTAGCCAGCAGCACTAGCATTATCCCTGATTTACAAGTGGAGAAACCGAGGCACTGGGCAATTAGGTGACAATCTGACATCTCACAGTGAGTGAGTATCTTCTACAGAAAAAACCTCAGCCCTCTGCCATTCCAAACCAGATGTCATGAGAATTAAACAACATCTGCTAAGAACATCATCCACAAATAGCTGGGGAGAGCACGCCATTCTGCTGGGTGTTGCAGGAAGTTTGCGGTGGAAGGAAGGGAGGAAATGAACACTTGTTAGGCAATCCCACAGGCCAAGGATTTTCACAGGTATTATTTTTACTCAAACTTCCAAAATAGCTCTATGAAGTAGGTCTTCTTGTCCCCATTTGATAGACGAGGACATTGAGGCTCAGAGAGGTCACTCTAGGATTGATCAGGTGTGCCTGAGTCAGAGTCTCCTGCTGTTTCCATCACACCATGCTGCTGCTCCCATTTCCTGACTGTGTAAAAGGGGAAGACATGATCCCTCCCTCATGGAGCATAATATCCATCACACAAAAAACACAGGGTGAATATCTGCCAAGAGGTGAGCGCCTGCACACACATATGTGCATAATGCCTTTCGCTTTCCACAGTGTGAGCTCAGGCTCCAACACTGCCAGGCACACTGGGCCTCCAACCTCTCTTCTTAAGTGCCCTTCTCCTTTCCCCATCTGAGGCAATCAGACTGCCTCAGTGCCCAGATCCAACAGTCAGGGGTAGATGCACACAATCCTAATTCTGCAGGATTTGCAGGGACTGCCTCCAGAGCATCCGGAAGCAGGGACCATCTCAGCTCCATTCTGACTCTGCCTCCATCCTCCCCATAGGGCGAAGTGGCACCGACACTAGGTCAAGGGGACACAGGCTCCAAAGGGTAAAGCAAAGCTGCTGGGCCTGAAGGGCTCCACCCTGCTGCTGGGTTTTCCCTGAGGTCACAGATCTTCTTCCTCTGGCTCCTCTGGCTATGGAAGGAAAGCAAGGCCCAGAGAGAGCAGAGGCTGATGCCAGCAGGAAGAGACAGACTCCTAAGCCCTGACCTCCAGCCTCGGTGTGGTGAGCGACGCTGCTTTGCCTGCTGGCATTCCTCAGTAGCGGGGCCGCGGCGAGCAGCATGGGTCCCCAGGGAAAGCCTGACCTCGCTCTGCTCTGTGCAATAGCTGCTTCCCCAGCCTCCTGGCCTCCTCACCTCCCATTCAGCATAGCCAAGTGGCTTCCTCCACCATCTTCAGGCCCACCCTTAGGATGGGGCCTGAGCTCCCACCAACCCTCATGTCTCCCCACTGGATCAGGAAACACAGACACACCCTTCTGTGCTGGGCTTCCTGCTTGGACCTGGGATAGGTGCCAGAGACCTGCTCCAGAGGTAGGGGCAGGGCCACAGCCAGCTGCCCCCAAATCTCTCAAGTGCTAGCTTAGAGCTCTCCTCCTAAGACGACACACAGCCAGGCCCCAAAGCCCTCAGACTCCAATTCCCTACATCCTTCTTCATGCCAAACTTTGTGCCAGGCACAGTGGGGGACATAGGGCCATGAGAACATACAGCCGTGACTGGAAACATGTGCTAGGTTTCAAATAAGTGAAACAGACTGTCACTGCCCAGGGCCGTCAGGAGAGAGAAAATCCCAGGGCTCCTAGCTTTCAGGGCTCAAGCTATACACACGTCAGATTCATAATTCTAACATTTACTGAGTCTATATTCTATGCCAGTCATTGTGATATACAATGCACTCTACATGCTGGGGCTCAGAGAAGCTAAACAACTTGCTCAAGGTCACACAGCTAATAAGTGTCAAGTCTGGATTTGAACTCCATTCTGATGGCCATCATGACCAGGCTTCCAGCCTCAGCCCCAACCCTTGCTGAGCTCAGACATGTGACCCAGGGGAGGGTCCTGCAGAGGCGCCTGATAGGAAGTCTTTGGGCAAGACCCTGTGGCATCTACTCAGCGCGCCCAGTGAGAATTCCAGCATGCTCACAGCCAAGGTACGCTGGGCCAGCAGGAGGTAAGCTGTACATGCCAGGAAGAAGGCGGATGGCTAGGGTGGTGGTGGGTGGGCTCCGGTTTCATCTGCCCTCCCAGGCTGTTGGCAACTCACATGCATTGCCCCTAGAACCAGTAGCAATCGGAGAATGCATGCTCCATCCGGGGTGAGCAAGTCTCCCCGCTCCTCACCCGCTACTGCTTCCCTCCACCACCTTCCCCTCAAGGTTGACACCTTTGTCCCTGGTGGAAGTTGACTACGAATTTCTCAGATTTAGGGCAGCAGCCCCACCCACATTAACCACCTTCTCCTGTCAGACCAGCTCTGGGATGAGGGCTGGCTAGGGAGGCTCTGAGAGGTGGTTCAGTGACAGCATCCATGGAGTCACCCACATAGGAATCACCCCCCCGTCACCACCAAGTCCAATCAAATCTCAACTTACACCACAGAGAGCCACTGAGCTGCAAGGGGAGGCTTTCAGCAGTGGGAGATCCAGCTGGGTCTGGCCATACTGCACACGTCTGCCCTGACAGGCCCTACTGTGTGCTAGACACTGTGCTAGGGCTTAGGGACACAGAAGGGAACAAGGTAAAGCCCGCACCTTGGGGGAGCTGAGACTGCCTGGGAGAGACCAACCCCAACAGAGCAGGTGGGTGAGTCATCCAGAATGTCGGGAGCGGGGTGCCCTGGGAAAGAAGGGGCAGCGCAGGAACCAGCTGAGGGTCACTGGGGAGGTGACACTTGAGCGTGCACTCGCAGGAGAGTTAGCCATGTGGATATCTGGGAGGAATGCCTTCCAGGCAGAGGGAGTGTCCTGTGCAAAGGCCCTGAGGCAAGACCATGCCTAGTGTGCTTGAGGAGCATGAGGAGGCCAGTGTGGCTGGAAAGGGTACACAGTGGGAAGAGCTGCAGGAGATGAGGGCAGAGAGATCTCAGGGGCCATCATGGACACTTTGTAGGCCACTGATTGTGAGGAAACATGTGATATGAATAACCAGTTTTCAAGGAGCACCCTGGCTGCTGTGATGAGGATACACTGTAGGGTGTATGGGCGGGAGTGGCTAGACTGGTGTCCAGGCTCCTGCCGGGATGCAGGCAGAGATGATGGGCTCCAGGTAGCAGGGCGGTGTGGGATCTGGCAGATTCTGGGCATATGTCAAGGTAGAGCTGAGAGGGTTTTCTGCTGGTGAGGATGTGACTGTGCAAGAATGAATCGAGCCCAAGCACCTGGGAGGATGGCATTGCCATTAGCTAGGACAGGAGAGGCTGCAGGTGGAGCTGGCTGAGGGACAAGATCAGAAGTTCATTTGAGACATGGCGAGTCTGGCATGGCTGTTGACAACCAAGTAGCAACAGTGGGTCGGCAGCTGGACATGCTCAGCCAAGGTCCAGGCCAGGCTGGAAGCAGAAGTGTGGGAGCCACCAGCAGGGAGGTGGCGCTTACCACCGCCAGAGAGGCAAGATCAGCAGGGCTCCCACACCCCTGAGCTGAGGCAGCTGGACGGAGAAGCAGTCCACCTTTGAAAATTGTCCAAAGAGCCTGAAAACGCATATGCCCTGTGGCCCAGCAATTCCACCTCCAGAAGCTCAGCTGAGGAAATCGCCATGGCTGTACGTGGACACCAAGCCACAGGGATGTCCACTGCTGCGTTACTTATGACAGATACCCAACAGGGGACTGGTTCAACTGTGGGATGTCCCTAGGAAGCAACAGGGGATGGTGTGTGGATTCCTAGTATGTGAATGTGTGCAGGGGAGTGTGCACATACGGCACTGTGGGGTGAAGCTGGCGTGTTGTGTGAGTGGTGAGGTCATGGGGAATTTTATTTTCTTCTACCTAGTTTCTGCATTCCGCCTAGCTTCTATAATAAGCATTCAACGTGTTGATATCAGTGGCCTCGCTTATGTCCACCCTACCAAAATCTTGCCACAGCCTGTGAACACGTGGACAACCCTGATTAGATGTTCTCTCCCGCACTCTCCTGATCCTCCCTGAAGCCCAGAGTCCCAGGTGCAAACACCAGGGGAGACTCTGGGAACTGGGAGGGTCCTCGGCGGTCCTCTGACTGACACCCCTCCCTAGGCTGCTACCAGACATTTCTAGGGACATGGAGCTCCTTTTACCCTGGGCAGTGGGTCCCAGCTTGAGAGGCCCTGCCTCTCCATCCCCTGAGTCCAGCCCCACTGGGTCTTTCCTCGCTAGGCCAGGAGGTCAGATTGCTCCCACCACCAGGAGGGCTCCCTCATGCTTCACCTGCAGGCAGCCACGAGCAGCAGAATGGGCTAAACCCCAGGCTCGGAGACAAGGCCCAGGGCTGGCGCTTGGCCACATACTGAGGGGTTCTCCTTTCCCCAGTAGAAGACCAACAGTGTGAAAGAAAAGCTTGTGCCTGAAAGTGCACACACACACACAGTCACACACACCACACACACACACACATTCTGACACACTCACCTTTACACACACTCACACACCACACACACTCACACACACTCACACACACACACTCACCCACACACACTCTCATACACTCACAAACACCACACACAGTCTCTAACACACACACTCAAACACTCATACACTCTCTCACACACACAGTCTCACACACACACTCACATGCTCTCACACATACTCAAACACACCACACACAGCCTCCCACACACACTCACCCACACACTCTCAAACACACACACTGTACACACACACACACTCTCACACACCCACACACTCACATGGTCTCACACATACACACACCACACACACTCGCCCACATACTGCACACACACACTCTCTCTCAAACTCACACCCACACACATGCTCTCGCACACACACTCTCACACCCCCCCCACACACACACAGCACACACACTCAAACACCCCCACACACTCTCATACACACATACCCACACACTCACACACACACACTCTTTCACACAGTCATCCACACACACACACACACACACCACTCTCTCAAACACATACCCACACACTCACACTCACACACACAAATACACACACTGCACACAAGTCTCTCACACACCCACACACTCTCACACACACACACTCTCAAACACACTCATGCACACACACTCTCAAACACACTCATGCACACACACTCTCAAACACGCTCATGTGTGCCCACTCTCTCACACACACATACACACAATTGTGTTCTGCCACTCCCTCCAGGAGATGCATCCACAAAATGCCCTCACTCCAGCCCACTGTACAACCCTGGAGGGCCCCTCCTTCCTGTCCCACTCCTTTGCCCAGGCTGGAGGAAGCCAGATTCCTTGAAAAGCTCCCCATGACCTGTGGGGGTTTCACCAAACACCTCTGAATCCCGGAAAAAAAACCTAAGACGAAGCCTGTTGAAGCCTGGTGTCCTAGACTGGAAAGCCACATTCCTTGTCTCTGCTGGAGCAAGGCACACTCCCCTCTTTTGGGAAATAGGCAGTTCTGGGCCTAACTCCCAGGGCAGGGCCCCACCGTGACTGTCTCCCATCTCTTCCTGCAGCCCGCTCAGGAGGTACAATGGCAGAGGGCGCACTGCTGCCTGCCGACAGGCAACGCCTCCTGGCCCAGCAGGCAGGGGGACACGAGAGAACAGAGCAGGGGGAAGGAAAAGGGCAGGAGGGGACATCTGGGCAGTGTTTCAGTTTTTCGGGAGTGAGAGATTTTTACAGCAGGGTGCCACAATTTAGTTTGAACTGTTATGAATTCCCATAAAATCAGATGCACTCAACTTTGAATAGAAATACTGAAATGCGCTGCAGAAATCAAATACAATTTGGGGATTATTCACCACCGCTACACACAGAGAGTTTCGTGCGTGCAAGAAGGCGCCTGCAGACGACACCATTAGGGCTGCTAATGGCCAAGCCCTTGTAGGCCACCGATGACCACGCTTCAAAGCTCACACTATCCAGGCCACCACCGGGGAGGCTGCTGTGATGGAAAGAGGAGACAAGACCACCTCATGGCTATTCTGTTCTTGTGCCCTCCTCTGAATCCCTCCCAGAAGCTTCCATGAAGTGGTGCCTGGGGTGGGAAGGGAGGGCACGACCTGAGACCCCCAGGGTGGGGAGCCACAGGCATCAGCCTCCCCCATGTGAAGCCTGGTGTCTCTGAGTTCCCCTCACCGACTCTTTTAAAAATATCATTCAGCAGAAGACATATTTTATTTTACTTTATTCTTTTGGGGAGCAATGTACGGACATAGTAAATAACTGAAAAAAGAGTGTACAGCAGGAGGCCGGTCTCCTGTCTCCCTACCCCACGTCTCCTTCCCAGAGGCAACCCTTAAGGTCTCATTCCAGAAGTTCTATATATTCATATGAGCACATCGGCCCCTCCCTCTCTTTAAAGAAAATCCGAGTTGTACTCATGCTATCCGACTCCTAGCTTTTTACATGACCATGTATCCTGAGGACTGTTTCACTTCAGTACATACGGAGTTGCTTGTTCTTTTTAGCAGCTACAGGGTGTCCTTCTATAGGGGGGACCATACTTTAACCAGTCCTCTGCCAATGGACATTTAGGCTGGTTTTTTTTTTTTTCTGTCACCCAGGCTGGAGTGCAGTGGTGCAATCTCGGCTCACTGCAACCTCCGCCTCCCAGGTTCAAGTGATTCTCCTACCTCAGCCTCCCGAGTAGCTGGGAATACATGGGAGTACAGGCGCCCACCACCAAGCCTGGCTAACATTTTTGTATTTTTAGTAGAGACAGGGTTTCATCATGTTGGTCAGGCTGTCTCGAACTCCTGACCTCAAATGATCCACCCACCTCAGCCTCCCAAAGTGTGGGGATTACAGGCGTGAGCCACCATGCCCGGCCTAGGCTATTCTTAATCTTTTGCTTTGACGACGAAAGCCATGACAAATATCTTTGTTCCTATGTCTGTGCGTAGTGGTGCATTTAGAAGCACGAAATTTTCACATTTTCACAGCTGTTGGCAAGTTGCCCTCCAAAGAGGGTGCACTAAGTTATACCCCCTCCACCACTAACAATGAGGAAAAAGTGGTTTTCCCACAGCTTTGCCATCACTGGGCTCTCACCTTTTTTTTTTTTTGAGTTCCAAAAAGACAGAGGAGGCTCCTGATCTTCATATCCCCAGGCCCCACGGGGCACATAGACAAGAATGGAGTGATCAAAGTCAGCTTCCTCCTATCCCCTGGCTTACCAGCAGGGGAACAGCCCACAGACCCCAGCCCAGGCCTGGCATGTTGCTGAAACCTGCACCCACCCTCTCACTGGGGTCACTGCCAGTCACCCACCCTGTGTTCTCCCTGTGCCCTGAGTCAGTGGCTCCCTCCACCTGGAGCACTCCCTGGCTCCACCTTTCACATTCCACCTTACAGCTCAAATGCCCTGCATCTATGAAGCCGCCGTGGAACCCTGCTGGAGCAGGAGACTGAGTTCCCCTCATCCTTACTACATTGTTGGAGGCATCTATCCCAGCTGCGTGGGACAACTGGCCATGCCCTTGTCCTCCTGCTGCCAGGAGACCCACAGATCCTTGCAAGCAGAGTCTACTTCATCTTATACAGCCATTTGCCCACTAGCATGTGTCTCTAAAATTTAACAGGTCTGGCAGTGAGCTGATTTCTTTCCTAAATAGGTTCCAGTCCTTGCCTTTCCCATCTCAGCACATTCATCTCTATCCAGCCAGTCAGTCACGATACCTTCCTTTGATTAATTCAGTTAACGAACATCTTCCACACACCTGCTAAATATGACTTTTCTCCCTGTCCCCGATCACTGTATTTCAGCCACACTAGCCCCTCTCAGCCTCAAAGCTGCCAGCTCATTCCCACCTGCTGGCCATCACTGGGCTTGATCAGATTCTCCATCCCAGCCCTCCACTCGTCTTCAGAAGAATGACGCATCCACACCCATGCAGGGGTCTCCCCCCTCTCATGCTGAGCTTGACTGTGAGACTCACTTTGGCCAAGCTCCACAGTAGCACAAGTATGCACCTTGTGCAGAGGGATTTGTCTATTGAGCTCCTGCCATTTGACTTGAGAAGAACACACTCCATGCAGACCCCTGGCCCCAGAAAAGTGAGCAGACGGAACCCACGCACAGCCTAGAGTCAAGCTCAGTCATGCCGAGTCTAGATTTGCTGACCCTCCCTCCAGCTGACCCCTGACACATAAGCAAGAACAAATGACTGCTGTGGTGCTTTGCTGTACAGCTTTATCGAGATAACAATGACTGATAACACTATGGATATGACACCAAAAACACAGGCAAGAAATGGAAAAAATCGATAAATTGGACTTCATCCAAATGAAAAACTTTTGTGTGTCACAGGACACTATCAGCACAGTCAAAACGCAACCCACAGAAAATATCTGCAAATCACATGCCTGATAAGGGATTCATACCTAAAATATAGAAAAGACTCCTAAAACTCAAACAAAACAACAACCCAATTCGAAAGGAGGCAAATATCTCCATAGGATATATACAAACAGCCTGCCAGGTGTGGTGGCTGAGTCCTGGAATCCCAGCACTTTGGGAGGCCAAGGCAGGCAGATTGACCGAGGTCAGGAGTTTGAGACCAGTCTGGCCAACATGGTAAAACCCTGTCTCTACTAAAAATACAAAAATTAGCCAGGCGTGGTGGCATGCACCTGTAGTCCCAGCTACTCAGGAGGCTGAGGCAGGAGAATAGCTTGAACTCAGGAGGTGGAGGTTGCAGTGAGCCGAGATTGCACCACTGCACTCCAGCCTGGGTGACAGAGTGAGACTCCGTCTAAAAAAAAAAGTAAGCATAGAATTACTGTATGCTCCAGGAATTCCACTTCTGGGAATATACACAAAAGAACTGAAAGTAAAAACTGGAACCTGTATTTGTACACCAATGTCTATGGCATCATTATTCATAATAGCCAAAACATGAAAACAAACCAAGTGTCCTTCAGCAGAAAAATGGATAAACAAAATGTGGTATATCCATTGACATACCACAATGAATTGTTATCCAGCCATGAAAAAGAATGGAGACTGACACCTGCTCCAACAAGGATGAACCCTCAAAACCTGGCGCCATCAGCCAGTCACCAAGGACCACATATTATGAGTTTCTTTATGTGAAATGTCCAGAAGAGGTAAATCTTCCAGGCACCAGGGGTAATGGGGAGGGAGGGTAGCTAAAAAGCATGGGCTTGCCTTCCTTCCTTCCTTCCTTCCTAACTTCCTTCCTTCCTTCTTTCCTTCCTTCCTTCCTTCCTTCCTTCCTTCCTTCCTTCCTTCCTTCCTTCCTTCCTTCCTTCCTTCCTTCCTCCCTCCCTCCCTCCCTCCCTCCCTGCCTCCCTCCCTCCCTTTCTTTTTCTTTTTTTTGAGACAGGGTCTCACTCTGTTGCCCAGGCTGGAGTGCAGTGGTGCAGTCACCGCTCACTGCAGCCTCAACCTCCTGGGCTCAAGCAATCCTCTCACCTCAGCCTCCCGAGTAGCTGGGATTACAGGAGCGTGCCACCATGCCTAGCTAATTTTTTTATTTTTATTTTTGTAGACACAAGGTCTCACTGTGTTGCTGAGGCTGGTCTCAAACTCCCGGACTCAAGCAATTCTTCCATCTCTGCCTCCCAAAGTGCTAGGATTACAGGTGTGAGCCACTGCGCCCAGCTAGAGGTATCTTTGTGATATGATGAAAATGTTCCAAAATAGGCTGTGATGATGGTTGCACATATAACCATTGAATTGTACATTTTAATGTGCGTGCCCTAATAACCATTGAATTGTACATTTTAAATGGGCATATTGGATCATATGTGAATAACATATCAATAGAGCAGTTTTAAAAAATTAAAAAATGAATTTAATAAACAAATAAATAAAGCTAGTGTAGAAACCGAAGCTTATCAAATCTAAGTGAGGTACACTGCCAAGTTCACCCTTGGTGCAGACCCCCTTCCAGTCTCCTTACTTCCCCGCAGCCCCCACTTGCCTCCCTGGGCCCCACCTCTCACCCCCAGCCAGAAAGGCAGGCTGGCCTCACCTAGCCCCTCCTGCTGCACCTGAAGTCCATCTCCTGTGGTGAGCCAACCCGGGCCAGCCAGCTCATTTGACAGATAAGGGAAATGAGGCTCACAGAGGCTGCCTTCCCTGTCTTCAGACCATCAGTCCAAGAGCCAAGGATGGAAAGGAAGACCCCAAGTCCTGGGCCTGTCCCCCATTCTCTCATAGGATGGCCCTTAGAAAGTCCTGGGCCCCCTCTGAAAGGGCAGGGTAGACTTGGTAACCCCAGGCATTTTCAGCTCTGCTCTTCTCAGCCTGTCGGATGCTGACCCCATCACCACTCCCAAGTTACGACCATTTGCTCAGGGGCCATGCAGGTGGTCGATGGAACTATGGGTGAGGCCAAGGCCACTCCTAGTGGCCGCCTGTTCAACTTCCACTTGCTCATTCACTGCCAGACCCTTCTGTCCTCTCCAAGATGGAGGGGTGGGAGGGAAGCCAGGACATCCTTTCTTATTTCCCCTTCTCCCCAGTCAATAGAAAGGTTCACAGGTGTCCCAAGACTCCACCTTCTTCTCTCCTTTGCTCTCTCTGCTCTCATCCCCTGCACCCCAAAACCTTCCCAAAAGGAATCTCAATGCTGAGAACCCAGCAGCTTCCATCCTGTGTCCTCCAACTCCAAGCAGCTGCCAGGAGAACACCTCCCTTGATGACTTTAACTCTGCAAAGTCTTTCTGTACGTGTGACTGCAATCTAGACAGGGTGATGTTATGCCCATTTCACAGATAGGGGCACTGAGCACTCAGAGGATCAGCTTAACATCGAGGATCAGCCAAGGAGTCAGCAACAGAGTCTGGGCCTCTCATCTGAAGACAGAGCTTCCCCCTGGCACAGAACCCCATGCAGGGTGAAAGTGAGGCAAACAACATGCAACTGGCCACTGCCTGCTGTGCTCGCACCCACACAGGAGCTCCAAACCCCGCGCTGGGGCAGCACTGTCCTGCAGATGGGCGGGGCTGGCTCTAGATCAGCCACAAAAGTGAAGGCTTCTCTCAGACTCCTCCCTCCCATGTGATCTAATGACCTGGGAGCTTATTATTCTCCTCTCCCCTCCCTTTCTCTCCCCTCCCCTCCCCTCCCCTTCCCTTCTTTCTCTCTGCACCCCGTGACTATTCTGTTTTTCTTTCTTTCCTTTCCTTTTCTTCCTCCCCTTCCTTCCTTTCCCTCGTTCCTTCCTTCCTCTCTCTCTCTCTCTCTCTCTGTCTGTCTCTGCCCCACCGTGATTTTAGCCAAGCTGGTTTCCTCCCCTTCCACCCTCACCCACTCCGGGACACCTTCCACGACATTCTCCAGTCATCACAGACACCCCTTCAGCACTCAGCCCCTCTTCCTTGACCTTAGGTACAAATAGGAGTTCTCACTCCAAGCAGAGCCATGGGTCAGCCGTGTGACTCTGGGCAAGGTGGCAGATCTCTCCAGGCCTCAGTGTACTTGTCTGCAAAATGCAACTTGGGACACAGCTCCTGCCTTTGCTGAGACATGGCCCTACAAGCAGAGGGTCTTCCTCCCACTTGGGATGCGGGGACTGAGGAGCCTTCCCTGAGCCCCTCTCAGGCGCCCGGGCAGAAGCAGGCCTTCTACCCTGTGTCTGGGGTCTCTGAGATGTGACTCATACTGCTTTCAAGCCTAGTGTGGTGCCGCTGGAGCTCTGCTTTGTGTGACAGTTTCACTGTCTATGCTGCAGGCTTCACCACAGCCTGCCCAGAGCCTGGCAGATAGTAGGTGCACAGTGAGCACTGGATGAATCAATGACTGAACAAATAAAGAAACTAGGTCCCTTCCAGCCTGAACAGCCTGACACTATGCCGCAGGGAAGGCCCGGGCACAGCCCCACCAGCCAGCTGCCAGGCACACTCTCAGCCGGGGGAAGGGGATCCCTGTGGGGATGAGTGGGGGTATCGAAGAGAGAGGGTAAGGCACACACTCTCTAACAGCAAGCTGATCATTTTCCCTTTGAGTTAAGTCATACATCTTTTCCAGATTGCCTGTGACAGCCACTTCCTCCCCACATAATTGTGTGAGATGCTGTTTGGATTGTTTTTATGCGTGTTAATATCACAGCTTCCAAAAGGAGCAAGGGGCAGCCAGTGGGAGCTTGACCAGAAGGAGCTTAGGGCTCCTGAGAGCTCAGTGGGAAACCTGGGTCCCATGAGGTTACCTTACTGCGGGTGGAGAGAAAAGGACAAGTCCACCCGGGAACCATCAGGCGGGGCACGAGATCCAGTTTCAAATCCCTGCTCTGCCTCAGTTTCCTCTCTATGCTGATGGAGGCAGCACCTTCGTGGCAGGATGTAGTGAGGACTCAAAGGCAGCACACCTGAGAATGCCCACAGGTGCACCTGGCACGTGGTGTGTGTCCGGCCCACCCAAGCATCCTCTTGCCTTGCCTCTTCCCAGTCCCCATCTCTTCTGCCCAATTCTCAAGCCACTAACAACGGTCGCAGTGACAACCATGCTCCATTGTATGTAGAGAATGTCACCCTTGTTGTACTCATCACAAGCACCCGACACCTGGACTGCAGGTTCTGTGAGAGCAGGCAGGGAAGACCCAGACCAGGCGATCTTAGAACAGAGCAGAGAGCGCCACCCGTCCTGCCCTGCCCAGCGAGCACCACCAGCCTCTCAGGTCGCTCGGCCTTCACAGACCTTGGAGGTGGGAACACCACCTCATTTTCCAAATGGTGAAAATGAACCTCAGGGAGGATAGAAGCACAACCCTAAAACCCTGCAGTGCTGAGGCCCCAGTATGACTGACGGAACTAGAAATTTGGGGCATAGGCTCAGTCTCCCCTAAAGCTGTCACCTCCTGCCACCACCTTCTCTGCCTCCCTCCCCTCATTCCATTCTCCAGCGAATGCATCACCTTCCTGGAGGTACTGGTTGGCTCTCTCTCCTGCCTGTCTATTGCTAACCTCCCCCCAACTGTGCTCCTCACAGGAGCCCAGCCAAGGAGCACCTTCTACTCTAGAGGCAATGGACTTGCCCAGAGCCTGCAGCAGGGGGTGCTTTCAAATCCAGCCTCAGGTGAAATGCACAGCTGGACATTTGATTGTCGCCAGGCCCCAGCTCTGTAGAGGCACCAAATCCACAGCAAGTTCCTTCTCTTCCTTCAACAGGGCTTAGCCATCACCTCCTCTGGGAAGTCTCCTCTGATTTCACCAGCTAGGCTACAGCAGGCCCTTCCTCCACCCCACTGTGCTTCTGACAAACAGACGTCCCCCCGTTCGAATCCTCCGTGCCCTGTGTGTGCGCACACGTCTGTTTCCTTCTCTGGCCCTTACACTTCCCGAGGACCCGAGGATCAGGGCCTGCCTGTTTCACCCTGGTTGCTCCAGAGCCTAACACAAGGCTGTCATAACATAGGAGGTGTTCAATAGTAGTGGCTGAAATATAAAAAACATAAATGGAAGGGAGGGAGAGAGGGAGAGAGGGAAGGAGGGAGAGAGGGAAAGAGGGAAAGAGGAAAGGAGGGAGAGAGGGAAAGAGGGAGGCCAGAGCACAACCCCTCCTCCCAAATCAAACTCTCAAGAATTCTGAAGGCTTTGCCCCTCTGCTCTGCCCTCCCCCAATGAAGTTGCCCAGGAAATGGAGTCATGGGGCTGTGGTAGAGGCAGATAAGCATACTGTTCTTCCCCTCTCTGGGCCCCAGCTTTCCCACCCGTGAAATGGAGATCCAGTTTCCTGAAGGCAGATCAAGCACAGGGAGAGCTTACAGTGCGCCCTTTGGCTAGGAAAGCCACCCACATTGATGCAGGTGGTGAGGAAAGAGGTCCAAGCATTTGGGCAGGTCTGTGGAGGCCTTGAGACCCCAGGGGGCCTACCTCCTCACCCCAACAATTTTTATTCCTCATACAAGGAACGCTACAAACCAGTGGCAGAAATCTAGAGCCAGAAGAAGCTTGGAGATCCTCAGCATACTGCTCATTTCACAGATGGGGAAACTGAGGCCCAGAAAGGCAGAAGGGAAGGATATTGGCATGTGCTGAGTGAGCCTACTGTGTGCTAGACTTTCTATAGAACTTCATAAATAGCACCACTCCCTATGAGGGGGTCTTGCTGACCCACTTTGCAGGTGAAGAAATGGGGACTCAGGAAGATCTGTAGTTGACTGAGGTCTCACAGAAGTAAGTGACAGCGGCAGGATTCGAACCCAGGTAGCTCTGGCTCCAAAGACCAAGCTCTTTGCATGGCACCACAGGGCAAAGGCTTCCCGGAGCCAGGACCACCAGAGCCAGTGATTTCAAGATGACGGTTCCTTGACGCCCAATCCAGTGCTCACTCCTCTACACACTGTAGGGCTGCCCCACAATGTCCCACCTTCTACACCCATGTGTCTGCCATGTGTCTGATTCAGAAAATCATTAAACACCATGATTAGAGATGACTATAGTTGGCTCCTCATGTAACTGTTGTACTTTACAGCATCCTCCCTCATAGACCTTCAACCCAAACTTGTATACCTCCAGGGGTGGGAAGCTCACTGCCTACTCAGGACACATTCCATCTTTTGGACAACTTGGTTAATAAGGATGCCTTTCCTCTTAATGCCCTTCCTCCTTTAATGCCCCAAAAACTTCACACAACTCCTGGTTCACTGTGTCCACATTTGCTCCCATTCAGACACACACACACACACACACACACACACACACACACACACACACACACAGGCTTCCTCACCATCCACAACACCAGCCTCTTTTAATTTATTTTCTAGCCCTCTCCCTCCTTCCCTTCCCCAGTAACCAGTTTCCAACCTTTACTAAGGACAAGTATATCTTTTTTAAAATACTCAGTTTAAGAAAAAATATTTCACATCTGCATGAGCAATACACAAATCGCAATTCTTAAAAATAACAAATTGCAGGCCAGAGTAATCATAAGTAAATTGATATTGATAAATAAGCTTTTCTCCAGAGCAGTAGGTGGTTTATTTTAATCTAATGAGTTTTGTATTTCCCAGCTTTCAGATTCCATGATGAAGGGCTGTCTGCAATAGAATTACGACGCTCTCCGAAATATTGTAATTTAATGCCTCATTTTGTCAAGACTTTCTTGAAAATGAGATTTGTTCCCAGTGAAGAATTTTACTCAGCTCTTTCTCATATGCCCCCACCCACTCCCCATGCACATAGGTTCTCCTCAGCTGGGGCAGGTCATGGGGCACAAGGGCAGGGGGCCAACAGGCCAGGTTAAATAAACATGGTGGCAGGAAGCAGAGGGCTGGGCAGGGAGCAGGAGTGGAACTGCTCCGGGCTGGACACAGCCTTGCTGTGTGACTGGGCAGTACACAAGGCCCACTCTGGGCCCAGCACTGCCTCCTGCAAACAAAGAGGGGAGCACAGGCTTCATCTTTCCTATGAGGAGCTGAAAGGGCTCCTATCTGGGGGTTAAAGAGAGCAGTATAAGAACCTGGAGACCTCTGAAGACTGGAGAGAATGACAGACCCCACAGACAGGGGAGCAGCAGAAACCAAGGTTTGTGGGGAAAGGAACAAAGCTATTTGCAGAGAGCCTCTGGGGCTCATTTGGTTGAATGCCCTTCAGAGACAGGAAGCTCAGCACCTCCTCAGCCAGCCTGCTGCTCTGTGAGGTTACTACAGCCCGGCCACTGCGGGGACCTTCCGGATGGGGGTGGTGCCGCGAAATGCTGAAGTGAGTAAAGCAGAGGCCAAGAGAGCAGCCAGGCTGACTGCCCAACTTGCTATGTGAGCTTGCAAGAGCTGCTTAGCCTCTCTGTGCCTCAGTTTCCCTAATCTCTTAAATGGAGATAATAGTCATACCTACTTCATAGGGTTGTTACAAGTATCAAATGAGGTAATACATGTGAAATCTCTGGAATACAAACTCACCTACATTAAGTTCCCAATAAGTGCTATTATTAGTAGTGGCAGCATTACCATCACCATCATTATCATCACCATCACCATCATTCCATCATCATCATCACCATTATCATCGCCATCACCATTGTCATCACCATCATCATCATTACCATCACCATCATCATCACCACCATCATCACCATCACCACCATCATCACCATCATCACCATCACCATCATCACCACCATCACCATCACCATCACCATCATCACCATCATCATCATCACCATCACCATCACCATCACCATCACCACCATCATCACCATCACCATTATCACCATCACCATCACCATTATCACCATCACCATCACCATTATCACCATCACCATCACCATCATCACCATCACCATCATCATCACCATCATCATCACCATCACCATCATCATCACCATCATCATCACCATCACCATCATCACCATCACCATCATCACCATCATCACCATCACCATTATCACTGTCATCATCACCATCACCATCATTACCATCATCATCACCATCACCATCATCATCACCATCACCATCATCACCATCACCATCACCATTATCACCATCATCATCACCATCACCATCGTCACCATCATCACCATCACCATCATCATCACAATCATCACCATCACCATCATCACCATCACCATCACCATCATCACCATCACCATTATCATCATGTGTGTGCATAGACTACTGGAGAGGGCACTGAGAAAGCAAAAAAGGACAACTTCTGGGAGGGAAGCCTACGCGTCTGGAGGAGAGAGGTGGGAGAGAAGGGTTTCACTGGATTCCACTTTGGGCCTTCTGAATTTTCTACATATGTTATTATTGCCTGCCCAAAAAAATAAAAATTAAAAAAGAGATAACTTGGTATTTTAAAAAAGAGAAAGGAAGAAAGACAAATTGCCCTTCTAATGTACCCCAATCTGCCTTCCAGTAACTTTCCCTCCCTATTTGGATTTCTGGACTCTAGAGTCACACAGTCAAACCCCGCCCTTTAGAGGAAGTCATTCATTGGCTTAATAAACTCTTCTTGAGCACCAGCTATAGCTGTTGAGTGCAAGGCATCCAGCAGAAGCCGGAACAGACTCCATCCCTACAGCCTGGCAGGTGAGAGACATGCTCAGCCTCGCCATCTGGGTCCCAGGTACCCCAAGTGAAACTCCTAGTGACATCACCTCCTTCCCTTCTTGGCCCACTCTCCCCTAAACAGCTATTCTCCTGACTGAATTAAGTTTCAGGTCCCCATTTTTGATTGTTAAATTAGATGAGTTCACCACTTACTGATACACATGCTGAGGAGTTTATGGGTAAAGTGAGCTGTTGTTCACACTAACTTTGAAATGCATCCAAAACAATGGTCTGATGGAAGGATGGGGAATTAATAGATAGAAAAAGTAAAGGAAATGTAACAAAATGTACTCTATAGAATCCCAGTGGTGAGTACCTAGGTGTTCACTGGACAAGTCTTTTGACCTTTCTGCATGCTCAAAAATTAATTAAAATGTTAGGGGGAAATTAGGAGAATTCAAAACCACCAAACCTCCAGGTGGCTTTTCACATCTGAGTGGCCCTCCAATGCCCTTTTCTTCTGGGCTAGAGACTTTCCATGGGGAAATGTCCCTGCACATCCATGTTAAAGGGCCTGGGTGTTGCCTCCAAGGCCTTTCTCATACCATCCCCCACTGGAAAGGGCACAGTGATATACCGGGGCGGACGGGGAGCAGGGGCAGAGCAGAGGCTAAGGGATGTCACTCCATTCCCCCTCAAGGTCACTTCATTCTTCAGAGAGTCCATTCCTGTAGCACAAGCAGCTCTGGGACAGGCCCAGCTAAGGAGAAGAAAGCTTGCACACTCTGGTATTGCAGGGAGAAGGGAAGGGAGAAGTAGAGGGAGGGGAGAGTATGCATATGTCTTTGAGGGCAGAGAGAGGAAGTGGGTGGCTGAATCTATGCTGAGGTCACAGAGGAAAACTAACCTCAGTCCCGTCAAAGTCATGCTATGAAACCCTTAACACCTTCCCAAAGTTTTTTCCTACTTGATAGTAAAGTAACAAAAACAAAGTTAAAAATTTATTATTATAGTAGCTCTCCTTTGTTGAGTGCATAGTACATGCAAACATTGTGTTTATTAGTTAGTTCCCACAGCCATCTGATGAGGAGGATGCAATTATTGCTATACCCATTTCACAGATAAAGAGATTGAGACTAAGAGAGAAGAGGTCATTAGCCCAAGGTTACTCAGCTAGTAAACAGTGAACCAGGATTTAAATCCCAATTGGTTACTGCTTGTAATTATAATGTAATAACCATGGCAGACAAATAATCTCCATGAGACTAGAAAATTGGGTCCAAAAAATAAAAATTCACTTGAAGCTACCAGAGAACCGTCAGGTTAGACAGAAGCTGTGGTATGATAATCCAGAGAGAACAGAATCTCCCAGAGGTAAGCCCAGCCTTCTGAGAGCCTCTTTTGCACTCAGAGCTTTGGCACAGAATGAGAATGGAGGAGCGGGCAGAATGTTGGCCTCTTCCTGTGAGCCTGGGGAGATCAAGATTGAGTTGGGGCTAACAAGGCAGCCAGGACTTGAGGCTCCCAGATCCCAGAGAGGAGGGAGGCACAGAGACATGAACTCAGACCCCTGGAGAGTTGCTGATGGACTGTGAATGAATTAGATGAAGATGAAGCATTACAAAGACTAACCGAACCTCGAGTCAGCTCAGGCCCTGACTGGATTAAGATGATCAGCTGCTCTGTTGTCTGCTGGATGATAAGATGAATCTTTCCTGAAAAGAAACAGTATCATTCAGATCCTCTACAATTTTTCATACGAAATGACTGACATTCATTAAAACATTACCAGCTATATCATAAACAGGAGAAAGAAAAAAACAGTCAATAAAAACAAGCCCATAGGTGACTCAGTTACTAGATTATCAAATATGGGCTTAAAAATTATAGTGATCAATATGTTCAAGACAATGGTTGAAAAAAGATGAGCGACATCACCAAGGAACTAGAAACTACAAAACAAATAAAAGTAAATTCCCAAAAGGAATAATACAATAATTAGAATCAGGATCTTAACAGATGGGTTTAACAGTGAATTAGATAGAGTTGAAGAGAAGATGAGTGAACTGAAAATAGACCCACAGAAAATAACTGGAATGAGCTGGGTGCAGTGGCTCATGCCTGTAATTCCAGCATTTTTAAGGCCAAGGCAGGCTGATCACTTGAGCTCACGAGTTCGAGACCATCCTGGGCAACATGACGAAACCCTGTCTCTACAAAACATACAAAAATTAGCCAGGCGTCGCAGTGAGCACATGTAGTCCCAGCTACTTGGGAGGCTGAAGTGGGAGGATGGCTTGAGCCCTGGAGGTGGAGGTTGCAGTGAGCTGAGATTGTGCTACTGCACTCCAGCCTGGGTGATAAAGCCAGAACTTGCCTCAAAAAAAAAAAAAAAAAAAAAAAAAAAAAAGAAGCACAGATGGGAAAGTGTTAAAATAGCTTAAGAGATATATGGGACACGGTGAAAATATCTAGTACATGTGTATAATTTAAGTCATGAAGAAAGAGACAGATTAAGTCAGAAGCAATAGTTGAAAATATATTGGCCGAATATCTTTTGAAACTGATTGAAATATCAAGTCACAGATTGGATAAATCCTGAGGATACAAAGCAGGATAAATAAAAGTATAACTGTAGAAAACCAAAGGCAAGGCCAGGCACGGTGGCTCAGACCTGTAATCCCAGCACTTTGGGAGACCGAGGCAGGTGGATCACCTGAGGTCAGGAGTTTGAGAACAGCCTGGGCAACATGGTGAAAACCCATCTCTACTAAAAATATAAAAATTAGCTGGGCATGGTAGTGTGCACCTGTAGTCCCAGGTACTCGGGAGGCTGAGGCAGGAGAATCACTTGACCCCTGGCAGCACAGGTTGGCAGTGAGCCGAGATCATGCCATTGCACTCCAACCTGGACGACAGAGCCAGACTCCATCTCAATTTTTAAAAAAAGAAAGAAAGAAAAAAGAAAACCAAAGGCAAAAAAAGAAAAAAATTAAAGGAGCCAGAGAGAAAAGACACACAAATTCAAAAGTGCTAATAAAACTTATAGGTGACTTTTTAAAACAAACAATGGGAAACAGAAGGCAATGAAATGAATGACCTCTTTAGTGTGACAAGAAAATTTTATACTCAGTAAAAATATCCTTCAAAATTGAAGGTATTAGCCGGGCATGGTGGCACATGCTTATAGTCCTACCAATTTGGGAGACTGGGGTGGGAGGATCGCTTGAGCCCAGGAGTTCAAGGTTGCAGTGAGCTATGATCACACCACTACACACTCTAACCTGGGTGACAGAGTGAGACCCTGTCTCTAAAAATAAAAGGCAAAGGTATCATAAATACATTCGAAGATGAGCAAAAACTGCAAAAATTCAATAGCAGATCCACAACAAAAGGAGAGATCTTCAGACAATGAGAAAATTACTCCAAAGGAAAATGTAAAATACAATGAAGAACAAAGTATATCAGGGCAAATATGTAAGCAAACGAATACTGACTGAAAGACACACAATAATGTCTTATGGATGTAAAATATATACACAATTAAAATTTATAACAACCAGTAACACTAACCATAGAAAGGGAGTAAATGGAGTTAAAGTGTTCCAAAGTCCTAGTTTTGTCCAAGAGATAGTAGAAAAAAAGTTAAGAATACAGGCTATAGCTGGGCATGGTGGCTTACGCCTGTAATCCCAGCACTTCAGGAGGCCAAGGTGGGCAGATTACTTGAGGTCAGGAGTTATAGACCAACCCTGTCAACATGGTGAAACCACATCTCTACTAAAAAACCAAAAATTAGCTGGCGTGGTGGTGTGCACCTGTAATCCCAGCTACTTGGGAGGCTGAGGCAGGAGAATTCATTGAACCCAGGAGGTGGAGGTGGAGGTTGCCGTGAGCCAAGATCATGCCACCGCACACTCCAGCCTGGGTGACAGAGTGAGACTCCATCTCAAAAAAAAAAAAAAAAAAAAAAAAAAAAAAAAAAGGAAAGAAAGAAAAAGAATACAAGCTGTAATCTCTAGGGAATCCACTACAAGGAAGAGTAAAGAACTGTATAATTAATGAGCTAATGAAGGGGAGAGCTGAATAACAAAAAATATCCAAGGAATCCAAGAGAAAGCAATAATGTAGTTAAAAGAAAAAAAGAAAAGAGGTAGGCAAATAAAAAACTATTATTAAGATGGTAGAAATTGCCTAAATATATCAGTAATTATATTAAGTATAAATGGAACAAATACTCAAAAGACAAATGCTCAAAATACTGGATTTTAAAACAACCACATTCTGCTTACAAAAGATATACCTTAAATATAAGGACACATAAGTACTGAAATCAAGGGATGAAAAATATTACAACACACAAAATTTTGTCAGAAGAAAGCTGGCATAGCTACTTAAACAGTAAACAAGTTACACTTAAGGGAAAAAGATACTAGATACTAATAGTACAAGCTACTAGATATTCCTAGTATTACTAAAGACAGATATTTCAAAAACAGGCATTTCAACATTATCAGAGTGAATTCACCAAGAAAGCAGCTGAAGATAAAGAAAGTAGAAAGTACAACAATTCTAAATTTTTACTCCCTATTTTAATTTCTAGTTTTGTCAATTTTTGTTTATGTATTTTGAAGCTGTGTTATCAGGTAAGTAAAAATTTAGAATTGTACTTTCTACTTTCTTTATCTTCAGCTGCTTTCTTCCCACAATCATAATGGGAGACTTCAACACAACTTTCTCAATAACCATAGAAAAGCTGAAAAACAAATCAGTAAGGACACCAATATCTGAATGATATGATGTACATATTTAACCTCATCAATAAAATTGAACATGGTATACAATAACAGAATAAACACTATTCTTGTGGGACAATGAAAAATATTTATAAAAATTCCCCATGCTGGGTCATAAAGTAACTCTCAAAACATGTCAAAGAACTGGAATCAGTAAAAGTATATTCTTTGATCATAACAGAATTAAGCTTAAAAACAACTATAAAAATGTATGAAATCCCCAAATGTTTGGAAATAAAGCAATGAGGTTTAAAAACCCATAAATCAAAGAGGAAACTATAACAGAAATTAGAAAACACTTTGAACCTCACAACAATAAAAATATGACATCAAAATTTGTGACATACTAATAGGTGTGCTCAAAAGAAAATTTACAGACTTAAATTCAGATTTTAGAAAAGAAGAAAATCTATAAAGCAATGAGCTATGTATGTGTCTCAAAAAATATTTTAAAAAGTAAATTAAAACTGAAGAAAAGAAATACAAATTCTGAAGAAAAATTAGTGGCCAGGCGCGGCGGCTCATGCCTGTAATCCCAGCACTTTGGGAGGCCGAGGCGGGCGGATCACGAGGTCAGGAGATTGAGACCATCCTGGCTAACACGGTGAAACCCTGTCTCTACTAAAAATACAAAAAAATTAGCCGGGCGTGGTGGTGGGCTCCTGTAGTCCCAGCTACTCGGGAGGCTGAGGCTGGAGAATGGCGTGAACTCGGGAGGTGGAGCTTGCAGTGAGCCGAGATCGCACCACTGTACTCCAGCCTGGGTGACTGAGCGAGACTCCGTCTCAAAAAAAAAAAAAAGAAAGAAAGAAAGAAAAATTAGTGACATAGAATACAAAATTTAATACACAAAAATCAGTAAAACTAAAAAGTTGGTTTTTTGAAAAGATCAATACAATTGATTAATCCAGTGATCAACAAGATGACAAAGAAAATGAGATAGATGGCTGGGCACAGTGGCTCACGCCTGTAATAGCACTTTAGGAGGTAGAGGCAGGAGGATCATTTGAGCCCAGGAGTTGAAGAATAGCCTAAGCAACACAGCGAGACCTCGTCTCCACAAATAATTTAAAAATTAGCCAGGTGTGATAGTGCATTCCTGAGAAGGCTAAGGCAGGAGGATTGCTTGAGCCTAAGAGGTAGAGGTTGCAGTGAGCCGTGATCATGCCACTGCACTCCAGCCTGGGCACTACAGTGAGATCCTGTCTAAAAAAGAATAATAACAGTAACAATAAAGGCAATAAAAATGAAAGAGAAGATACATGTTACCAATTTCATCCATGAAAAGATACCACTGTAGATTCTGTAGAGAGTATAAAAATGCATGAGGACAATTAAGGAGATTTTATAAATAACTTTATGTCAATTCATTTGGAATTACATATAAAATGGATAAAGTTCTAAAAAATGTAATGTACTAACACTGACATACGAAAACATAAGAATATAAATGATCCTA
Organism: Theropithecus gelada; assembly: GCF_003255815.1. Taxonomy (NCBI): domain Eukaryota; kingdom Metazoa; phylum Chordata; class Mammalia; order Primates; family Cercopithecidae; genus Theropithecus; species Theropithecus gelada. Next base: position 62,556,678 of record NC_037677.1, read on the forward strand.
TATTTATTACAGAAATTGAAACTGTACTTTATAACTTTCCCACTAAGAAATCTAACCTTACATGGGTTCTCCATTGAATTGTTCTAAACTTTTAAGGATAAAAATAACACAAATCTTATCCACACTCCTCCAGAAAACAAACAGAAAAAGAAGGAACAGTTCCCAATTTGTATTATGAGGTCAGCAGAACTTGATACTATAATCTGACAATGATTTTACAAGAAAGAAAAGCCACATGAACACAGAGGAAAAAAATCTTAAGCAGAACATTAGCAATTCACTTATGCCAAAATACAAACAAAAGCTGTTGTAGCGATTGCAATAACAGATAAGGGATTATGAGAAGAATAACACATCATGACAAAGTTGGATTTATTCCAAGAATGCAAGGTTGGTTAACTTTTGAAAATCAACCAATGTAATTTACCACATTAGCAGAAGAAAGAAGGAAAATTATACGATCATTTCAATAGATACAAACATACATTTGATAAAATTCTATGCACATTTATGGAAAAAACTCTCAACAAAAAGGAACAAAAGTGGCCAGAAAAGGAAAAGCCCACAGCTAGTATCATACAAAATGGCAAAAGACTGAATGCTTTTCTCCTAAGATCAGAAACAAAACAAGGATGCCTTTTATTGCCATTTCCATTTAACATAGTATTGGAAGTTGTAGTCAGAGCAGTTAGACAAGAAAGAGAAAGAAAAGGTATGCAAATTGGAAAGGAAGAAGTAAAATTATTTCTGTTTGCAGATGACATGATCATACATGCAAAAAACTCTGACAATTACACACACACACACACACACACACACACACAACCCAGGAGCTAATAAACTCAGCAAAATTGCAGTGTAAAAAATCAACACATAAAAATCAGTTGTATTTCTAAATACCAATAATGAACAATCAGAAAAGGAAATAAGAAAAACAGTTCCATTTACAATAGCATCAAAAAGAAGACAATATTTAGAAATAAATTTAACCCAGGAGGCAAACAACTTGTACACTGAAAAGTAACAAATATTGCTAAAGTAGGCATGGTGGCACATGCCTGTAGTCCCAGCTGCTTGGGAAGCTGAAGTAAGAGGATCAACTTGAGCCCAGGAGTTTGCATCCAGCCTGAGCAACATAGTGAGACTTCGTCTCTAAAAAAAAAATTTTAAGGAAAAGAAAGTAAAGAAGATATAAATAAGTGAAAAGACATCCCATGTTCATAAATTGGAAAACTTACTATTGTTAAGATACCATATTTAATATTGTTAAGATATACTATTGTTCAGATACACTACTGCACAAAGCAATCTACAGATTTAATGCAATTCTTACCAAAAGCTCAATGGCATTTTTCACAGAAACAGAAAAACCCATTCTAAGATTTTATGTGGAATCTCAAAGTACCCCCAAATAGTCAAGACAATCTTGAAAAAACAGAAGAACAAAGTTGGAGTACTCACACTTTTTATTTCAAAACTTACTACAGAGCTACAGTGATCGAAAACTGTGGAACTTACGTAAAGACAGACTTACAGACCAATGGAATAGAACTGAAAGCCTAGAAATAAACTGTCACATAAACAAGCAATTGATTTTTTGACAAGAGTGCTAAGATCACTCAATGCAGAAAGGACAGGTTTTCAACAAATGATGCTGAGAAAACTGTGTATCCACATGCAAAATAATCAAGTTGGACTCTAATCCTATACCATATACAAAAATTAACTCAAAACAAATAAAAGACCTAAACATAAGAACCACAACTATAAACTTCTCAGATGAAAACACAGGGGAAACCTTCATGACATTGGATTATAGCAATGATTTATTGGATATGACACCAAAAGCACAGGCAACAACAACAACAAAAAGATATTTGTACTTCATCAAAATTAAAAATTTTTCGGCATCAAAGGACACTATCTATGGAGCAAAAAAGCCACCCAGAGGATGGTGAAAATATCTGTAAATCATACATCTGATAAAGGATTAATATCCAGAATATATAAAGAACGCCTACAACTCAACAACAACAAGACAAACAACCCAATTCAAAAATATTTTGCCATAGAAGATATACAAATAAGCAGATGAAAAGATGCTCAACATCACTAGTCATTAGGGAAATGCAAATAGAAACCACAGTGAGATACCACTTCACACCCATTAGGATGACTATTATCAAAAACCAAAAAATTAGCTGGGTGCAGTGGTGCACTCCTGTAGGCCCAGCTACTTGTGAGGCTGAGGCATGAAGATCACTTGAGCTCAGGAATTCTAAACTGTAGTGCACAACTGTGTAGTGTAGTTTAGAACTGTGCACTACAGTTTAGTGTAGCCACTGCACTCCAGCCTGGTCAACACAGCAAGACAGCCATCTCGAAAAATAAAATAAAATAACAAGAGTTGGTAAGGACGTGGAGAAATTGTCAGCCTTGTACATTGCTAGTAGGAATATAAAATGGTGCAGCTACTATGGAAAACAGTATGGCAGTTCCTCAAAAAATTAAACATAGAATTAACATATTATCCAGGAACTCCACACCTAGGTATACACTCAAAAGAACTGATAGCAGAGACTCAAATAGGTATTTGTACATCAACATTCATAGCATCATTATTCACAAGAACCAGAAGGTGGCAACAATCCAAATGTCCATTAACAGATGAATGGATATAAAACATGGTATATACATACATGGAATATTATTCAGCCTTTAAAAGGCATTAAATTCATACACCTACTGGAACATGAATTAATCTTGAAAACATTATGCTAAGTGAAATAAGCCAGACATAAAAGGATGAATATTGCATGATTCCACTCATACCAGACACCCAGAAAAGGCAAATTCATAGAGAAATAAATTAGGATCAAGGTTACACAGGCAGACAGGAGAAGGAATGGGGAGTTACTGTTTCATGGGTACAGTATTTCTATTTCAGATGATGCAAAAGTTTTGGAAATGCATAGTGGTTGCACAACATTGTGAATATACCAATACCACTGAACTGTACACTGAAAAAAGGTTTAAAGTTAAATTTTATGTTATGCACATTTTACTATAATTTTGAAAAAAAATTAGAAGAAAACTTTCCTAATTTGAAAAATGACAGCTATTTAAAAAAACCTACAGCAAACATCACATTTAATGATAAAATATTGAACGCTTTCTTCTTGATACCAGAATTGAAGTAAGTATGCTTATTATCACCACTTCCATTCAATATTATGCTGAAACTCCTTGCCATTGCAATAAAGCAAGAAAAAAAGATGTAAGTATTATAAAAGAAGATATTAAACTGTTATTATTTATAGAAAACATAATCATATATGTTTTAAAAAATCAAAAAATGCAATGACCTATAAGAATAAATAAGTAAATTTAACAACAGTTGTGTAATCAATGAAAAAATCAGTTATACTTCTATATGACAAGTTAATAATCAAAACGAAAAAATTAAGTATCACTTACAATAGTATTGAAAAACATAAAACACATAGAAGGAAATCCAGTTCTAAAAGTGGAAGATTGCTACACAGACAACTAAAAGCATTCTTGAATATAATGTATTAAAACTTAGAAAAATGGAGGAGTATATCTTGTTCATGCATTGGAAAACTCAATATTGTAAAGATGTCAATTTTCCTCAAATTGACCTACATAGTTTTGATGCAGTCTCAATCAAAATCTCAGCAGGGTTTTTATGGAATTTCAGAAGCCAATTCTAAAATGTATCTGTAAATGCAGAAAGCCAAAATTAAGCAAGAGTCTTGAAGAAGAACAAAACTGAACAGTTTACACTGGCAATATCAAGACTACGTCTGTAAAGCTATAGTAATTAAGCTCTAAAGCTTGTGTTGGTAAAAGGATAGTCAAATACCTATAGAATTGCATATACCTATGTACACCAAAGGACACACACACAAATGTTCTTAACAGTCTCTTTTGTAATAGCCAAGAATAAAAGCAACCCGACTGTCCAACAACAGTAGAATGGATGAATTGTGGTATATTCACAACACGGAATACTATGCAGCAATGAAAATAAACACATTAACTATACACAACAGGATGACTCTCACAAACAAGTTAAGGAGAAGGAAACATCACAAAGAGAACCCACTGCATTATTCAACTTACTTTATGTAAGTTCAAAATAGGCAAAATGAATCTATTGTATTAGAAGTCAGGATGGGAGTAACTTCGGAGGATGCCGGGTAATGGCTCTGGTAATCGCTTTTTTCTTAATCTGGGCGGCAGTTACATGAGCATGGTCCCTTTGAGACAACTCAGGATAAACACATTTGCACACTTTTCTCCATGTGTTGTACTTCAATCAAAAAGTTGCCTTAAAAAGTCATTGTTGACTTGGCACCAATATCAGTGCTACTAACAGCTGTCCTACTCTGCCTCTCTTCCAGCTCTCTTGCCATGGGAAGAACAGTGCTGGTGGGCAAACAGCAAAGCTGCAGCCTCAGGGCAAGGGACCTCCCCATCCTGGAGGTCTTCCAGGACTGCACCCCCTCAACCTACAGCCTTTCTCATAGGTATGATAGTTAGTTACTCTTGGAACCCACAGGCAGCCTGCAAGACTGTGAGCTCCCAGAATGCAGAAGCTGAGAATAACAGTAGCACAGTAATAAACAATAGCAACATTTGTTGAACATTTACTATGTGCCAAGCACTTTTTCTAAGCATTTTACATGCGATAATTCATTTTACATGCAATAATTCATTTAATACTCCCAATAACCCTTTGAATCGGGTACTATTATTCTCATTTTGTGGAAGAGAAAACAAGACACAGATGAGTAATGATTAATTAAACCACCAGAAGTCCACACAGTTCACAAATGAAAGAGCTAGGATTTGAACCTGGGGGGTCTGGCTCCAGAGCCAGAAACATCTCCTCTCATTTAGGGGATGGGCCCAGAGGTAAGGCCTGGTGCCCAGAGCGCTGGTCACACCCACCCAGACAAGGCACAAAGGAAGAGATGCTTCTCATCTCTTACAGGCAGGCCAGTGTGTCTGTGGACAGTGATGAGGTGTGTACCCTCTTGAAAGCCTGGTTCTAAGACTTTAGGGCAGCAGGCAGGCTCCAGCCCATGGGACTGGGCTCTTAAGCCTGGGGAAGCAGGCTGCGGCTGCAGCACGGGTTTGGGGAGAGAAGTCCCTTTCCAGTCCTAGGGAAGAGGGTCTTAGAGCCCCTCAAGGGTCAGGCCCCTGCTGACAGCACTCAGGACAAAGGAGGAAGTAGACACCAAGGGCACCTTTTCCTGTCCCAAGCACTGCCTAGGGGCTGTCTGCTTTCCACTCCCAAATCATTTCATCCATCCCACCCCCAGGCCAGCAGTCAGGAAACAGCCACGTGGAAGGTAAAGCCAGTCTACTCTGGGAATGAATTCTAGTGCCTCACCATCCTCCATCCCTTAAACAACATACCATGTAACCAGTTCCTCCTTGGGTCTACCTTTAACCCCTCCTGGTGCAGTTTCCTCTCAGTTCCCTTTGTTCTTAAACAATGAGTTTAAGCTCATTGCCCTTGGAAGAGGCCCTCACCTCTGCTCAGAGACTTTCTTTGTCTACCTGAGAGGTACTGGGGTTCAGCAGCCCCTTTGTTTCAGGTCTGGATGAGTTTAGCCAGAGCTTCATGACAGACCCCACACATTAGAAGGGAACACCAGGGAATCCCCTACCCCTTACGTCAAACAGGGCCCTTTTGTCAGAGGCCAAAGCCTCAGGAGACAAAAAGTCCTGCCCAGGAGACTTGTTAGTTCACAGCAGCCAGATACTTACAGGTGACACCACACATCTGTGCCAGAGACTAGGGGCAGGCCTGATATCCAGTTCAGCAAACAGACCTTGTGATCAGGCCAAGGGGCAGGGTGTAAGAGAAAGCCCACCCTTACATCAGCCAGTGCATGCACACACACATATGCAGACACGCACATATGCAGACGCACACACACACACACGTGCACACATGGCCAAGACCGTCTGGGTCAACACCAGAAAGGAGATGCAATAGTTAGTACCATGGACTTCTGAGCCAGGCAGTTGAAAGGAAAGTAGGAAGGAAAAACAGATAAACTATGTCTACACCTGGCTTTTCCCATTCCCCTCTGCCCTTGCCCCTGACACCCAGGCCCTCCACAGCGGCTCCCGAGGAAGCTGTGAAGCACACAGGTGCAACGAGGTCACCTAGTTAACAGCCTCTCTCCCGCTGTATTATTCATGGGCTCCCTTCTTCCGGTCTGAGCTCCAGTTTCCAACAGCCCTCAGGCAGGCAGCAGACACAGCTTGGCAGGTCAGCCGCCCGGCAGGTCCTAGCCCATGGCTGCCCCCACTCTCTACACCCCATGCCCATCCCAGCCCCTCCTAGGATGTAGCCATCCCATGGTAACTCAGACCCAGTAGTCACCAGGACTTCAGGTGAGGGGGAGAATTTGGGGGCAGTGAGGAAGATCAGAGAAGGAAAACCTTGGCCTTGGCTGAGTCAGGCACGAGATGCTGATATTTCCTGAGGAGATACAACTCTCTCTCTCTCTCTCTCTCTCTCTCTCTCCCCCCCCCTCCTTCTAACACACACATCCTGAACTGATTGCCCCAAATACAGAACTCTGAATAAGTGTGAGAGCTCATGGGAGACAAGGGCCATGCTTTGTCTATTTCTGTATCTCAGTGTGCCCTGTATAGTATCTTGCAAACAGTAGGCGCTTAATAAATATCAATTGACTGGTACAGCTCCCCAGAAAAGATGGATGTCAAATTGTTAATAGTGAGCAGAGTTACATCAAGTCATTACAAAGACATTGCTCCTTGGGTTTCGAGATTGTCATGTTATTTAAATGTCCAACTGCATATATCTCATAGATCCCACATAATTCAAGTCATTAATACTCAGTAAAAATTAATTACAATGACACATACTATTTGCATAGCACGATTTTTAGGTTATCACAACTCATTCGCAACTCATTTTGCCGAGCACTTTTATGTCTCTCATGAGAGCCCCCTACTCACTGAATCATGATTGGTCAGAAGGGGTTTTCTCCCCTCTTTTACAGATGAGAAAACTGTGGCTCAGAGAATTAAAGCACTTGGGTCAATGTAAGGACTATCACTAAGGTCTTCACACACTTGTCGGGGGCATTTTTCTTCATTATTCACACCTGTTTCACTGCCTCATGATTACCATGCATATAGCAACATGATAAAACTACAAGGATGGGCTTCTCTGATGAGGTTACTTGGGTCAAGACCCAGAAAGCCCAGGCCAAGGTCAGCTTAAGACTAATATGCATGGCCAGAAATACCCAGGAGCTCCTGAGACAGCCTGGCCAATGGCAGGGAAAGGTGTGCGGTTGGAGTTAAATTATAGGCACCACTGCATGCAAACCCCTAGGTTTATGGATGGGAAGAGCTGGGGTCCAGGCAAGTACAGAGACCCTGACATACATGGCCTTCCCAGATGGGGGCAACCTGCTCAGGGTAGATAACCATCCACCTCATTCACTCCCATGGATGTTTCAATCCCAGCCAGCCTCACTCTCTCACATCCCCTGCCCAAATGCTGGAGGTGCCTGAACATTCAGCCTCAGCCCAGGATCAATTACAGGGGAAGTCAGGACTGTAATAAACACACCTGGCAGGGCTGGATTGAAAGGGGTGACCCGGAACCCAGCCCCAGCTCTGTCATTTCCTCTCTGTGGATCCCAGGTGGGACTTTTATCCTTTCTTGAGTTCAGTTTCCATCTATATAGCAAAAGGTTTGGCTCTGGACTTCTGTAAGTGCAGTACAAAGTAATGATCAGGGAGTCAGACTGCCTTCGTGCAAAAATCTGCCCCACTGCCTGCAAGCTATGTGACTTTGGGCAAATTGCTTAACCGCTCTGTGCCTCATATTTCTCACCTGTAAAATATGAGTAACAGCTGACCCTAATTCGTAGGGTTGTTGTAAGGACTAAGTGAGGGATTTTAGATGAAGTGTTAAGCTCAGGGCCTGGCACACAGTAAGTACTTAATAAATGTTTCTCATTGCTACTGTCAGCTCTGACACTCTCTAAGTCTATGGTCATAAACTGGCCATCTATGGGCGACATGCAGCTTGCTGAAGAGTTTTCCCCACCGCAGACGCTTCATAAGGGCAGGGGCCACTGATGGGCCCCAAGGGCTTAGAACAGCACCTGGCACACAGTAAGGGCTCAATGACTATTTCCTAAATGAATGAATGGCCTCACTGTGTCTTCAAATATTAAATTCATTGCTAACATCTCAGAAAGATTTTTTGTTTAATCTCAATGTGTAGATTCTTTTGAAAATCAAAGTGTCTGGCAAGCCTAAAAGCTGTTCTGTACTGCGGCTTAGCAACATAGACCAAACAGTAGCAGTGGCCCCCATTAGCCGAGGTAAGTATGTACAGTTTGCCACAGTACACACTTGCCAGCTGTCTGGACCCTGGAGCCACCTGAATGCTTCCTGGGGGGACCGTGACACCCTTGGCCCAGGGTATATCACAGGAGAAGTGCAGACAGCACGAAAAGTTTGCATTTACCTGGCCCCAGGGCTTCTGCCCCCAGAGATTGCGCCGGGTCTGCTAAGTGCCCATGATACTCTGGTATCCAAACCCCCTCTGCTGTGGACAGGCCAGACCCTCGTCCCCAGAGGAAAGCCTCAAACACTCCACATTGCTGCAACTTCCTTAGCTTTCTAGGCTGTGTCACTCCCTGCTTGGAAAACTCCCAAAAGCAAAAAGCAACAGAAAGATGAATTTAATACTTATCCTTCTCATAGAAAGAGCACAGAGATAGGGAGGCACACCTTGGGAGGCTCAGGTGGGAAGATCACTTGAGCCCAGGAGGTCAAGGCTGCAATGAGCTATGATCTCACCACTGCACTCCAGCCTGGGCAACAGAGAAAGACCTTGCCAAAAAAAAAAAATTACCTGCTTCTTTTCACTTTTTCAAAGTGGATACTACAAAATTTAAAACTGCACATGTGGCTTGCATTATTTTTCTACTGGGCAGTGCAGCTGTGGACTCTCAGCATGAAGTCCCACCAACTAGATGGAGACTGGGACACAGGTGATGTTCAGTATTGGCTGAGGAATGGCGTCCCCAACAGTAGATGTGAGATCCTAAAGCACAGACAGGATGGGTTTGGAAGGATCCCCCACCCTACCACCCAGTTATGTGCTGGTTTTCTAGTGAAAGTCCATCCATGACTGGGCACGATGGCTCATGTCTGTAATCCCAGCACTTTGGGAGGCCAAGGCAGGTGGATCACCTGAGGTCAGGAGTTCAAGACCAGCCTGGCCAACATGATGAAACCCCATCTCTACTAAAAATACAAAAATTAGCCTGGCGTGGTGGCATGCACCTGTAGTCCTAACTACTTGGGAGGCTGAGGCGGGAGAATTGTTTGAATCCGGGAGGTGGAGATTGCAGTAAGCCAAGATTGTGCCACTGTATTCACTCTAGCCTGGGCGACAGGGAAAGACACTGTCAAAAAAAAAAAAAAAAAAATAGTCCACCTGTGCCTCACCCTCTAAGACAAAGCCTTAGGCCCCCATAGAGTGTCTGAGAAAGGTCTGGCCTAGAGTTCCATTGCCACTGGTTCCCTGGAGATGACATCAGTGATCCTGGCTCCAGGAAAGAAGGGCAAGATCAGCCTCCTGCCGGGCCAGGGGCAGTTCCTAGCAGGAGAAGGAACACAGGGAGCTGGAGGAGAATAAACTCCCTTATAAGCCGGGGCAGGATGGCTAAGCTCCTGTCTCTGTAGGCAAGGAACAGAAGAAAAGTGAGCAGAGCTAAAGGGCACACCTCAGAGGGACTCAGCCCACACTAACCCGAAGCCAGGGAAAGCCAGCATTCCTCGGGGACAGAATTAGTGATACAAATTGATACCCAGACAGGGTCGCGGCTTCCCCTTTTGTTTTCCCTTTCTACCCTCCCACTCTCTCTCTCTTGCTCTCTCCTCTACTTCCCTCCCTCCCTTGCTTTCACTGGCTCCCAAATTACAGCCTTCTCTCAGAAACAGACACAATCAAGGTGGTGTGCATGGCCCTTGTCACAAATGGCATCTCAGGTCCTCTCCAAATGTAGCATGGCCTTTAAAGAGGAAGGTGATATCACTAACCTCCTGCCTCGAGGAAGATGCATCTCCAGGAAGACACAGGTCAGAAAAAAACTCCCGCCCTCTTTGGCTGATTGGCCTGAGGCAGGCTCTGGGTGGCTGATTGCAGGGCCAGGCCTGGGGCTGCTGGGGTCTGAAAGACGAGGCATGCCCGCCCTCCTCAACACTCCTTGTGCTGGAGCGGGAGGAGCAGGGCTCTGCCCTTGACTGGCCAGCATTCAGGCTCAGCTTCATCTGGGGTCCTTAAACAAGCTTACTCTCTGACTCTAGGTCTCAGTTTCCCCACTTGTAAAATGGAACGACTAGCTGGTCTCTGAGAACACTTCCAGACCTTGAGTACAGGTCACAAACTCAAATGGCTAAAGGAGCAAGGCGGTATCGGAAATGAATAAAGTGGGGTCTAAAGTGAGGCGATAGGGAATGATGAGGACTGTGGAGAACTGCAAGCTGCAGGCTCACGTAAATCTAAAAGGCAGCTGCAGGCAAAACTCACAGGGGCGACAGAAGTCAGAGTGAAGTCAGAAGAGTAGTTACTTCTGGAGTGAATAACATGGGGTGGGAGGGGGCATCAGAGAGCCTGCCAAGTCACTGGAGATGTTCTGTATCTCCATGGCAGTGAGGTGGTTACACAGGTGTATACATATGTGAAAATTCACCACTTCCACTTAAGATCTGTTGACCTTATTTTATGTATGTATGTATGTCTTATTTATTTATTTATTTATTTATTTATTTATTAAGACAGGGTCTTGCTCTATCGCCCAGACTGGAGTGCAGTGGCACGATCTCAGCTCATTGCAACCTCTGCCTCCCAGGTTCAAGAGATTCTCATGCCTCAGCTTCCTGAAAACCTGGGACTGCAGGCACATGCCACCACGCCCAGCTAAATTTTTTACATTTTTAGTAGAGACGGGGTTTCACCATGTTGCTCAGGCTGGTCTCTAACTCCTGACCTCAAATGATCCACCCACCTCGGCCTCCCAAAGTACTGGGATTACAGGCATAAGCCACTGTGCCTGGCCCATTAAATAATTTTTAAAAGAAAATAGCACTTTGGGAGGCTGAGGCGGGCAGATCACAGGGTCAAGAGATCGAGACCATCCTGGTAAACATGGTGAAACCCCGTCTCTACTAAAAACATAAAAATTAGCTGGGTGTGGTGGCATGCACCTGTAGTCCCAGCTACTCGGGAGGCTGAGGCAGAAGAATCACTTGAATCCGGGAGGCGGAGGTTGCAGTGAGCTGAGATCGTGCCACTGCACTCCAGCTTGGCGAAAGAGAGATACTCCGTCAAAAAAAAAGAAGAAAGAAAGAAAAGAAAGGAAAGAAAGGAGGGAAGG